>NC_085872.1:27008133-27148133 GCF_034702125.1 Engraulis encrasicolus
TGAACATAAGAAGAACTGTCAATCATCTTGGTTACTTCATGATTGTCATGTCTGATGAGGGGGACAGACAGACAGACAGACAGATAGACAGATAGATAGATAGATAGATAGATAGATAGATAGAATGGGTTTTGGTTCTCAGGCTTTTTAAAAAATAAATTCCCCCTTGACCTCATCAAAACCCTGCCAATGCCCCCCTTAAAAATAAAATAGACTAATGCCCCCCAATGGCAACTAAGCACCCCCTCCTCTCAACACTATCCAATGTCCCCTCAACGCTTGCCTGGTTGTGATCTCGTTTGAACAGTTAATCATCATATTTCAGACAACTTGTAATACAAAAAATCTTTGACACAGTTTGGATAAACTACTGAATTTTTTGTCCATTCACCTAGTATATCTGTTTCCCTATAAAAAAAAAATAATAGGAAAGCTCCAACTTTGACCGTGAAAAAAAACTGTTTGACCGTGTTCCACTAGATTTTTAATATGTAATTTAGATGTAGGCTACCAAGGGATTACAAAAAACTTGGCATGATTCCTAAAACAATTTGTCCCGTGTAAGTTAGGCTTCGCTCTTTCTCCCTCTCCCTCTCTCTCGTGCGTGCTATGAGAAGCCGCAGCATTCGAAGCAGGTTGGATGCCACGTAGATATGCGCTTCTTCCCCGGCCGTAGCGCATACTATTTCGCCATTCCGTAGCGCACAGACCCGTTAAAATAGCCGTCAGGAAAACGTGCTACCCAAGCTTTCATTAAGGGAGCTCTTTTGAGAATAAATACTTTTTCACGTGGGCACGGCAAATGCGGTTTCAAATTATTAGGAAAACAACTTAACTTCTGTGGCTAACTACATCCACTCCCTTCTCATCGAAATGCTTGCGTCTTGATGTTCTCATAACAAGAATCATGATCTCAAATAGCTACCTCTCTGGGAAACGTGTAGACTATCTGTGACAGATCGTTTGGACATTTTCTTATAATCAGAGATGTTGTAAGGAAAGATATTTGATACAACCACGCCAGCCCCGCAGACCAAAGCTTCACCTGTTTAAAACGCTTTCAAAGAGAAGTATGAAGGGCGGGACTTAGATTGAGCTCGTTCACGTTATTGGCTGTGATTGAGTATGGCGTTTGCCGCTCGACCCCCCCCCCCCTAAAATGTTCTCCTCGGATCTACACGATTCACAGAAATGACCCATTTTGATTTCAAAACGGCGAAATTCGCCGAAAGGTGAGGGATTTTCATGCCTGAAAGGGACACTGTGCAGGAAATGGTCAAAAAAGGTACTGCAACTATGCTGCTCATTGAAACTGGGCTGCCTATTGGTAAATTTGATCTTAGCATGAAAGTCTACTAAGTAATAAACTAATATTTTCTAGTATGGTCCACAAATGGCTATTTTTGGAAATTCAAAATGGCGGACCATGAACAAGATTCCCTTTTCATGTATGAAAAGTGCAATTTTTCCAGTCATAATGAATACTTAGAATTTGATGGTGGTGGTAAGTATTCATGAAAAAGGTAACATTAGTGAATGGGCAGCATGAATTCTGGAAATAAACAACTGAAAATCTCACACAGTGTCCCTTTAAAGGGCAGTGGTATTAACATTTTCAAGATAAGGATATTATACAACATTATTTCAGCTAAAAATGTTACAGCAACAGGGTTGAGGTTGAGTAACAGGGTTGCAGGGGTTGAATGAAAATCTGTAAAGACCCTACCAAATGCCATGAATATAAGCCCAGTAGATTACTAAAATGCTTCCAGACACAACTGCCATGAAGACACAACAAGAAGGGATGTGATTCATCAATGTAGCATTAATACAACAGTAACAGGGTTGCGAGTAACAGGGTTGCAAATCTAGGCTAAGTTGTGGTTTAACCCAGGAACGGATGCTAACCGTAAATTTCAGCTACTGTATGGGTACAAGATCAAGGACAAACATGGTTATATAAGAATATAAAGCAAATTTTGACTCTACTCAATATTAGTGTTACAATATGAATAACAGAGTTGTGTTCACTGAGTGACACACACAACTTGTACAAACATATTTCCCAGCTTCATGTTGCCTGTGACACATACATTTTAATATAACCACCAATTAGGGGTCGACCGATACAGGTTTTTTAATGGACGATGCGATACCATTTTTTTTTTCATCACCCATGGCCGATACCCGATTTCCGATACCCAATATTTGGGGCCGATATGGGTTTTTTAAAAAAAGGTTAAAAAATGACATATATTCCAGGTCTCAATTTAAAAATAAACATTCCTTTAACATTATCAAATTAAGGTAGAACTTGTAACATTTAAACACCCACTCTAACAATCAAGTAATGTCTAACAATCAAGTAATAAAAAAATGAAGTGTCTTGGTGCTTTTACAGAATGACATAAAATAATAATTATTGTGTATCGGCCAAACCACACGCGTATCGGCTGAATGCAAATATCGACCCGATATCGGACCGATATATATATCAGTCTATCCTTACAGTCAACCCTTACTTTNTCACATGATCAGAAAAAGGCGTTGGTCCATAATTAACCAGTTAATCAGTTAGCCTGACGAGCCACACCCACTCTACTTATTCCACCAGCTACAAAAGTAGAAAGGGTCTTGCTTTACAAGCTACCTGCCACATGGTCAGTTCTAGACAGGGGCCAGGGTGAGCCAGGGCCCCTGTAGATTTCTTCCTAGCCCCTGTTGTGGCCCCTGTGTTCAACAGCAAATGACTTAAAATATAAATCTGTAAGCGCATGGTATGACATGACATGATGTACCTTTTTGTATTATATATTCATAGCATTAAAAATTAAAATGCATCCCTGAAAAATCACTGGCCCCACTTCGGTCCCCTGGTAATTTTAGTCTAGAACCGCCAATGACCTGCCAGTAGATTTCATGCCAGTTACAACCAAGAATTCAAGTTCCTTGAAAATAGGAGCTCTAGCGCCGTAGGAATGTGTGTGGCCACTCGCCTTGCAGCAACCGTCAGTTCACAATGCTGTTCATATGCTAAACACAAATCTATGAAGAGCGAATTGTGCTAATTTACCTCATAACAACCTGCACAAGTTTTACATCAGCCCCAGGCAACTTGATTGACAAAACAGCAACAAGAAACTCATATTTCATTATATTTTTTACGCTGTATATGCTCTGTGGATGGATTTTGGACAGGGCTGGCCTCACACGTGGACTGTCAGTGTGAAAATAGTAGAAGGCGCTGTTGTCCCATTGACAGTCAGGATTTGGCCTATTGAAAATGTCCTATTTTTTGGCTTAAAATCTGGAATCTTGACTTGAAATTTTGCTAAATTTGTCCAATTTGAATTACACACAAGCTTTCCCTTAGCGTCAAATAATGCTATATTGTGGCCATGGACGTTACTAGGTTTGAGAGACAGGGGTTCCCTGAAGGAGGCAAGATACTGGGCGCACATAGCTCGCAAAAAAATACTTTTGAATAATATTTAAGGAGCTTATTTTTTCAAACTAATTTTACAGTTAACTCATAACAAGTACATTGTTCACAAAAAATAGTCATTTAGATATTTTGGAAATGTACATTTGAAATTTAAGTGGTGGGACAATAAATGTACCAATATCCTGGAATGTCCCAGGGCAATACCCATACATTATACATATCCTTACTTACATATATGTAACTCTTTCTTTAGGTGACCATATTTCAGGCTGAGAGAAACCCAGGGAAAGCAGATAGCTTCTCCTTCACTGTGGATAATTCTCTTAGAAATCTAACAATGTACATCACAGGCAGCTCTCCCACATTCACCATCACAAGCCCGACAGGTGAGGACACACATAGCATATAACAAGGGTATGTTGTTTTGAACCACAAGAAATAAGAACTGGAAATTGTACTATCATTTTAACCATTGTTAATTAAAATCACTTGCGTTTCGTGTTTAGAGTATGACATCCACAACCATTTTGATTCAGGGATATTTGACTGAGCATTAAGACAGAGATTCTAGTCTCTCTTATTAAGATGTTGTAATAATCTGAGCATGAAGCTATAATTATCCAGTGATGTAACCTCGTGTTGGTGAAAATGTGTGCTTTAAACCCTTAAGACACGGCTCTATAAATTAGCAGTTACCAGAATGGCAATGACCAAGTCGTAATGTATTACTGAAGTCCCTGTGCACTGACATCGTAGTGTAGTAGTTAACTTTCAATGTCTATTACAGCGTGCCACAGGAGGTACGGCGTGCATTAAGGGGCTACAGCTCCAGCTGCACTAGAGTTGCAATAAGATATGGAGATGAATGCGATGCGGTTCTCTTACAGGTGCGACACAGAGTAACACTGCCTCCACTGGAGCTGTGGGGACCATCCAGTCAGTGGGAAACTTCTGGACCGTCCGCCTGAACTCCACAGGCCAGGGAGGACTATGGGGCATCAGCATGGCGTCCACACAGCCCTACTCCATCAAAGTCACTGGTAGCTGTCTCCATGGAAACACTAGATTTAGAATGACATTCTCTGCAAAGCAATCATTCCAAAAGTGCATTCATGTAGCTTACAAATTGACAATAAAAAAATACTTAGAAAGAGAATAATGCAAAGAGTAACAGTTAACTTAACCTACATAGTGAATAGACAAGTAGGATTGAAATTGTAACATTACATTTAATAGTTGAAACCATTTAAAGTCCACGATGCCCACTTGTTCATGACATATCTGTGCTCTGTGTGTAAATACAAAACCATGGGTTGATTGTCAGGAGTACGTAGGTATGGCGGTTGGGGTTGCTATGCAAGTTACTACGGGAATCATATTACAGTCATGGCCGTAACTACCATTGAGGACACAGAGGTCATGTCCTCTGTATTTTTTCAGTAATGTAAAATGTATCTATGATGACAATTGATGTAGGCCTATGATCAACAATGATGAATTCAGTCTGTATACGACACCCCCATTTATCCTCAAGGCAGTGATTAATAAAAATGTAGTGGGCGAGACCGTTACAGGAAGTAGTTCGACTACGCCACCCCCGGGGGTGGAGCCCCCGGAGGAAATGAATTAGGGGTAGTTACAGATACCCCGGACCAACACACAATGTACCCGCACAATAGATTACCAGGCAAACACAGGTTCGTGCACAATGGAGGCAGAGACAGTGGTGACAATTAATAATTCAAATCTTTATTATTCTTTGCGTTATAAAAATATATTTTTCTCACTCTTTGTAATAAAATATAAACAGGTACTCACAATTCACAAAGTAAAGTGGGGTGGGTGTGCTGTCGCAATCACCCGCAGATAGATAAACACTTGCCCCAAAGTATGTTCACGTTAACAGTAAAGTGCAGGGGTGGGTGTGCTGCCACCACACCCGCGGATCTGTAAACACCTGCCCCAAAGTATGTTCCTTAATTCACAATAAACAACACACCTGGTAGGCCTAAGGCCTTAGAACCTACACTCAGGTTGTCAGACTTTGCCACTAGGGGCTGGCACGGCTAACACAATAGGGCGAATGGCACACCTCAGGATTAACAAAAGAAAAAGTAAAGAAATAGTTCACAACAAACAAAAATAATTCACGGCAAACAGAAACAACAAGAAATCACAGCAAACCATGCAAAATAAATCAAAATCATGCAGTTAAATAAGAAATTAGATAATGGAATGAAATAATGAAAAAAAAGGAAATTAGGCACAGCAAACGAAAGAAAACGAAAATCAAAACATGAGGTAAACCAACCCCAGAGGCTCAGCTCAGTGCAGTCCCCTAGGTATCCCCACACTCACTCATCACTACCTACACACACACTCACACGCACCAACGTAAGCACACGCACACACACTGTGGAATGGCTCACACACCAGCTCACACCGAGCCGAGCGCCCGCCCACACACACACACACACACACACACACGAATGTCCAATTTCCCGAGGCCGGAGCAGCAGCCGAGATACGGGTTCCCGGCTTCCAGAGGCACCACACAACCGGGGCTAAAAGTCGCCGCTCGTGCACCTAAACGCGTGGTGTGTCTGACCACGGCCACACGGATACAACCTGCGAGGGAGGAGGAGAGCGTTAGCAAAGCTAGCAGGACACCCACTATCACACGATTCTGCTGCCGAGAGGTTACCTTACCCGGAGATGAGGGTGCACCGATGCGCGATTCTCACAGTCGGAGTGCCAATACAGAGGTACACGGCCGAGGCGCCGGTAGCGACCACACGCTGAAACCATAATAATGGCCGTCGTTAGCAACCATGGTACGAAAACAAACAGTCAGGGCTGGGTAAAGGCACAAGCTAACCCACTATAATACATACCGGCGTGCAGGAGACGGGAAAAGCGCAAGGTAACCGTTGGTATTGTCCACCGAAGTCCTTGCCAGTGGAGAAGCAAGAGATCACTCTAGCCAAGTAAGAGACGCCAAGTTGGAATCACAACCTATAGAACAGCAGACGCGAAGTTAGCCACTAGCCGCTGGCTAGCACATAAACAGCGACAAGAGATGGTCCACATACTCACGAGGACAAGAAATGGTCCACATCTCCTAGATCTGAATCGGACACCGCACTCCTCTCGACGATGAGGGGGGAAGCAACCACAGCATTCGCCGGTGGCGATGAAACGCGCAAAAGGGGGACTTTGCGGGCTTACCGAATACTAGCCATTGGCAGTATTTATCAAGAGACTTCCCATAAGCCTCTACGAGCGGCGTGGTGACGTGTGCCGCAGCGTCAGACTTTCCCTTAAAGGAGCAGCGCTCCACTACAATCTACCCCCCACATGTTGAATCGTCGGCCCGACATTGCTGGTACGCCGTCCCCCCCACTCCCAGATCCAAAATTCCATCAAAAGTTTGGAGTCGCCCCACCAGGCAGCCGATGGGGATTAGAGTGTTGTCCCGCGTTAAACCGGGAAGTCCGGCGTGGAGGCACCTCGCTGCTGCTAGTGCCACGACCGGGTAGCTGAGCGGCCGAACTGCTGGGGGAAGCCTGCGAAGTCCGACGCTGCCCTTCGTTTCCTCCTGAGGTGCCACCCTGGGGTGCATGGGGCTCTGCTGGGACACCCAAGCCAGCATCGCCCACCTGCTCCCCAAGAAGGATATCTTCTTCGCTCGATAGCTCCCCTGAGTCGACAGGGGTAGGTTCGCCTGGTCGTCGGCCCGACCCCGGGGGGTGTCGGGGGCCAGGGGGCCCACCACTCCTTTCAGCATGCTGCGGTGAACGTGCTTCAGCTTCGTTGGATCGTTGACGGGGGCGATCGTGTACACGGCTCCGGTCTCCGAAGGGGTACGCACCACCATGTGTACCTGGGAGTTCCACACATCTTGGATTTTATTTCGACCTCGCACGCCGAGGTTGCGTACATATACCCGTTGCCCTACTTCTAAAACAGCAGTCTTCACCCGTGCATCGTGTCTGTCCTTGCGATATTCCGCCGCTGCGGCCAAACGCTCCCGAGCCCCATCAAATGCCACTTGAAGCCGGGTCTGATGCTCCTGTATCCAGTCGCACACTCGACCATGGACCGGTGGCCGAACTCGGCCCAGGAGGAAGTCTACGGGTAGCTGTGGCTCTTGGCCGAACATAAGGAAGTGTGGCGATTCTCCTGTCGCTTGATGCGGGGTGGTATTATAATAGAAGGTTACGTGCGGCAGGCAAGTTGCCCAGTCGCGCTTCCGAGAGGCCGGTAGGGTACGCAGGAGGTTGTGTAGAGTGCGGTTAAATCGCTCACATTGGCCGTTCCCGGCCGGGTGGTACGGGGTGGACCTGGTAGGCCTAAGGCCTTAGAACCTACACTCAGGTTGTCAGACTTTGCCACTAGGGGCTGGCACGGCTAACACAATAGGGCGAATGGCACACCTCAGGATTAACAAAAGAAAAAGTAAAGAAATAGTTCACAACAAACAAAAATAATTCACGGCAAACAGAAACAACAAGAAATCACAGCAAACCATGCAAAATAAATCAAAATCATGCAGTTAAATAAGAAATTAGATAATGGAATGAAATAATAAAAAAAAGGAAATTAGGCACAGCAAACGAAAGAAAACGAAAATCAAAACATGAGGTAAACCAACCCCAGAGGCTCAGCTCAGTGCAGTCCCCTAGGTATCCCCACACTCACTCATCACTACCTACACACACACTCACACGCACCAACGTAAGCACACGCACACACACTGTGGAATGGCTCACACACCAGCTCACACCGAGCCGAGCGCCCACACACACACACACACACACACACACACACACGAATGTCCAATTTCCCGAGGCCGGAGCAGCAGCCGAGATACGGGTTCCCGGCTTCCAGAGGCACCACACAACCGGGGCTAAAAGTCGCCGCTCGTGCACCTAAACGCGTGGTGTGTCTGACCACGGCCACACGGATACAACCTGCGAGGGAGGAGGAGAGCGTTAGCCAAGCTAGCAGGACACCCACTATCACACGATTCTGCTGCCGAGAGGTTACCTTACCCGGAGATGAGGGTGCACCGATGCGCGGTTCTCACAGTCGGAGTGCCAATACAGAGGTACACGGCCGAGGCGCCGGTAGCGACCACACGTTGAAACCATAATAATGGCCGTCGTTAGCAACCATGGTACGAAAACAAACAGTCAGGGCTGGGTAAAGGCACAAGCTAACCCACTATAATACATACCGGCGTGCAGGAGACGGGAAAAGCGCAAGGTAACCGTTGGTATTGTCCACCGAAGTCCTTGCCAGTGGAGAAGCAAGAGATCACTCTAGCCAAGTAAGAGACGCCAAGTTGGAATCACAACCTATAGAACAGCAGACGCGAAGTTAGCCACTAGCCGCTGGCTAGCACATAAACAGCGACAAGAGATGGTCCACATACTCACGAGGACAAGAAATGGTCCACATCTCCTAGATCTGAATCGGACACCGCACTCCTCTCGACGACGAGGGGGGAAGCAACCACAGCATTCGCCGGTGGCGATGAAACGCTCAAAGGGGGACTTTGCGGGCTTACCGAATACTAGCCATTGGCAGTATTTATGAAGAGACTTCCCATAAGCCTCTACGAGCGGCGTGGTGACGTGTGCCGCAGCGTCAGACTTTCCCTTAAAGGAGCAGCGCTCCACTACATAAACAAATTTAAGAGTTTGACTGAAGTATTTGATACATTCCATAATGTACGGTATACAGTACAGCACAGTATTTGACCTCGGTATTTGAAAATGTCTGGTTACGGCCCTGATTACAGTGTTTCTTAATTGTTTGAACACAGTTTCAACTCCAAGGACTCGGGACTCCAAGTCCTAATTCTAAATTCACCTGGTTCCATCATTATTTGTCTTTTCCTGGGATTCATCTCCTCTCATCTGATCACTTCCAAACTTTTCATTATCTCATCCTCACTCGGCTTTCCTCATTCTGCTGATTTTCAAACAGAACCAAAACTTTCCAAAATGTGTCATTATACATTTTATTTCACCGTAGGCCTATTGATTGTAACACACTCACTTACTATGCCACCATGCACTATGTTCTTGTGTGCCATTAGGACAATGTGAAGTATCATAACAATATTTTAAAACATTTTCAGGTCAGAGTGGCATTGACTTCCTCTTTGACTTTGTGGAGATATCCCTCGGTGATCACCCGACATTTGACCTGTTACCAGGACGTCCTTCAGCCAGTAAGAGAGTCTACCAACCTACACCACTAGCAAGGCCACTACTAGCAACATACGATTCAGCCTGCTACATGCACAACTGAAATGTTCTTTAACTTCATTCCACAGATGAGAATGCCACACTCTTCCTGACAGTGACAGGAGGCGACAGTGTCAGTGTCTCTGAGGTGTTGCTGGTTCCCACATCGGGAGCAGAGGCGGTGAACACAACAGTGGAGGACAGAGAAGGAGGGGACTACCTGGTGACCGTGGATAGGCTGCCGGAGGGCGAGTTCAACATTCGGATCAGGGGGGAGACAAATGCAGCCTCCAGGGCGTCGCCGGATGTGTTTGAGAGACAGTCTTCCACCCAGCTCAGGACATCTAGCTTGACAGTGACAGTGGCTGTGAGTTTATCTCCTCCAACTATATGAAAGCTGAAGGATTTGTATTCAGCCTTGTATTCAGCGAGTGTTAAGCGGTAAACTGTCGTGAACATCCTCTCTCAACAGGCATTGAATGAGACTTGGGAGCCTGGCACGAACCTCACCATCCCTTTCACCGTGTCCACTGATGCCACCGGTGACATCACCATCCGAGTGACCAACGATCGTGAGTTCACTTCTGAGTCCCCCGCCTCTCTGACCCCGGGGACAGGAGGACAGGCTGAAGGCACGGTGACTCTGACCGCTCCGCCCAGCACCACCTCAGGCACTGACGTCACGCTCACCATCGAGGCGGTAACTGCTGGGGCCACAGATTCCAACTACGCTGTGCTCCGCCTTTCAGTTGTTGCTGAGGTAACACTTTTTGTTCAAACCATTTTTTTGGCCATTACATTTCAGTTTTTGCCAGTATGCAATTTCATTCTTATCACGTCACCCTTCACACACTAGCATTTGTGTGCACTTAGTCTCAGAAATCCCAACAGTGTTCCTAAATGAATGTTGATCTCTTTCAGGTAACTGATCTATCCGCTCCCACATGTGACATAGTTGATGTGAATGCAAACTGCTCTGGCAACTGCAGCCTGTCGTGGGAGTTACTGGCCAATCTGACGGACGGCGACGGCACGGGCATTGAGCGCATCACAGTCCGACAGGGCAGTGGCAGCCTCAACACAAGGGTGGTGACGGGTTCGGACGGAGTGGCCGTGACTCTGGCCACCTACACGGCGTCCTGCTGCTCTGAGGAGGTGGAGCTGGTGGCTGTAGATGCTGTGGGGAATGTGGGGACCTGCTTCAGGTCCATAAGAACCCCAAATGTCACTGCAGATGAGTCCCCAACTTCTGCTGCCCCTACCACTGCAACTGACACACCCCCCACTACCACAATGCAAACTGAACCTGTGGCTGAGACAACTTGCGATGACATCGATGACAGCATCTTCTCGGGGCAGTCGAGAGGTCTGGACTTGGGTCTTCCACTCTGGCTCAGCCTGATTTCCTTCTGGCTTGTTGGGCCTCTGCAGCCCTGAGTCTGACTCATCATCACCTGATCCTCAGTTATCATGTGCATGTTGCCTCATGTGACCCGCATCTCAGTACCGGTAAACTTGTTTGTAGAAGTATTTGTTATCCTTAAAGGGACACTGTGGAAGAAATGGTCAAAAAAGGTAGGCCTACTGCAACTATGCTGCTTATTGAAATTGGGCTGCCTATTGCCGAATTTGATATTTACATGAAAGTTTACTAAGTATTAAACAAATATTTTCTAGTATGGTCCAAGTACAGTCCTTTTTGCAGCTAAAAATGGCTATTTTTGGAAATTCAAAATGGCGGACCATGGAGAAGATCCCCCTTTTCATGTATGAAAAGTGCAATTTTTCCAGTCATAATGAATACTTAAAATTTGATGCTGGTGGTAAGTATTCATGAAAAAGGTAACATTAGTGAATGGGCAGCATGAATTCTGGAAATAAACAACTAAAAATCTCACACAGCGTCCCTTTAAGTTCCTTTCGTACTTTACTAAAAGCACATGTGGAAACTGTTATTTTATGTCTCGTTTAGAAAAAAAAATCTTCCTGCACAATTTTATTTACCTCCAAAGTGTGTCCCAAGTCTAGAAACTTCTTGATGGTAAGATGTTATTAATTATACAACACTGAGATGTGTCAACAATACATCAATGAAGTGTATTTAAAATTAAAAATAAATTCCTGGTCTGATAAAACAAAACCTTTGTGTTCATGTTTTCACAGTATAAGATATGTTTGAAAAAAAACAACAACAAAGGTTATGCACACCCAGGTACCAAAACAACCTTTATTGTAAAGGCATGACCTTTGCGCATAAAGATGAATATAGCCTAACAATGGATTTGATGTTGGCAAATACACAACCTTGCAAAAAAAGTAATTACAAAGAAAGTTGCACGCTAATACGTAGTTGGACTGCCTTTAGCTTCGATTACGCAACTCATTTGGCGTTGTTTCAATAAACGTC
This sequence comes from Engraulis encrasicolus, assembly GCF_034702125.1. Classification (NCBI taxonomy): domain Eukaryota; kingdom Metazoa; phylum Chordata; class Actinopteri; order Clupeiformes; family Engraulidae; genus Engraulis; species Engraulis encrasicolus. The sequence continues at coordinate 27,020,243 of NC_085872.1, forward strand.
TACAATGGCTGCCTGGACTGAAATGATTTACATCTCTATCCTTGTAGCCTATTAAGATATTGTATTGATGATGGTAGAGTGTGATGAACACTGAGCAAAGCCTTCTTCCAGCACGTTCCAAAGATTCTAATGAGGTTGAGGTCTGGACTGTGTGGTGGCCAGTTCATGTGTGAAAAGTATGTCTTGTGCTCCATGAACTACTCCGGTGCAATGACTTGTTTTTCATCTATTGAACAACTATGTCAAAAGACAGATACTCGGGTCATGTTAAAGGCTTTTAGCCTGTTTAAGAGGGGCCAAAAAAGGCAGCAACCAGCAGATTTAAACAGATAGGGTAACCCCTTTTCTGTTACAAACTTGGTTTGACGTAAAGATATTGGGCACTCCTGCAAGACAAAAACCCAAAGCACACATCTAAAAGCACAGTGAAATGGTTGAAAAATGAAGAAACACCGTTCTAAAATGGCAAGCAATGAGATTGCCTGATGAAGGTCTAGTACCGAAACGTCGTTTATTAAAGAAAGAACAGCAAAATGGTCAGTGTGCGGGAGTTTCTTTAAACTATTGCTGAGTGACCCATGGTGCCATCTCCGACGCACCTGCCAGCTGAGGTGTGCGAAAAAAGCCGACGTTCAAAGCAATGAGTTGAAAAATTGTGTGTGGGGGGGGGGTTGTCATTATGAGAGAGTCCTGTATTTAAGAGAGAGGATGAACATATTGCAAAGCAGGAGTGGGGGGATTGACAAAGTGTTAGAAGCTTGTTGATGAATGCAAAAAAGTGTTGGAGGCTGCCATTGCTGTCAAAGGGTGTTGTATGATATTATGATGAAGAAAGTACTGGTCGTACACCCACTGGCCTAATTCTTCGGTCAGAAAGAATGCAGCTGTTCTAGAGGTTGTGTCTTGCCATTTATTAATTAAACATGGATGAAATTGTACGTTGTGTAGTCGTGTTGTTTCATAGTGTGGAAGTTGAAAAGGTTGTTACAGTGTGGGTTTCTATACAAAGACAGAAATAAAGGGGAAAACAGGACAATGCTAATTTATTCACATTCCAAACGTCCCATTCACATTATCTACTCAGAGATAATAATTACAGGGAAAGTACTGCACACACAGTAGTAATAACAGGGTGATAAACAATACTAAATTGACAGGTATAAAGCATTAAAACAGCACAGGAAATTGTACAGCATTAAATATATTAAATGCTAACAAAGAACACCGTGTACAGGATTGCTAACACGATATTGCTGAGTCACGGAACATTCTAGACATTTCCAATTACACAGAACGATTGTCAGGCTTCAATACAAAGTTAGAAAGGACTGTAGAAACGAAATAAAGGGCTGAGGGGGGCCTGTCAGTGTGGGTAGTAGTGACAGGCGCATAGCCAAATGTGTCTGGCAAACTGCTACTGGCCTACTGCTGATAAGGAGAGGTTGATCTTGGATGCTCATGAGAAAAGCCCATAGTACTTAATGGATAAGAAGCACGCTTTGCATTCTCCATTTCGATAGCAAGCTGTTCCATTTCAGTGCTTAAACTTTTACATCTCTCCTCTAATCGATCTAAAGCAGATGTGGTAGCTCTCTCAGATGGGAAAGAAATGTTGCTCTGACTTACATGTGTTGCATGCCTGGTTGGTGGCATGTGTGGTCTGGAAGGGGATGACTGCCAAGGGGGGAGGGGGGGCACTCGTCATTCCGACATAGCACCATTCCGACATGACGCCATTGCGACATCCCGTCATTCCGACATTTTGGTATCAGCATTCCGGCAATTTAATGTCACCATTCCGACACTTGTGGGGAGCTGTCCATGGTCATGGTGCGAGAGATCGCTCGTGCGTCGGCAGCAATCCACCGCCAGCCTCCTTTTTCTTAAATGTAAAAAAATAATGATCCCCATAGGCGCAGGATATTTTTTGGGAGAGAGACCGCTCGTGCGTCTTAACACTTGACCGCGGTGAAAAGTGAAAAGCTGCCGAAAATAAAAAGCACAAAAGTGACACTGACAAAGTACAACGTACAGACACACATAATTGTCTTTAAAATAGAGCCTAAATCAAGTTCATTGGCTGAATAATGATCCCCATGAGCGCAGGATATTGGGAGAGAGACCGCTCGTGCGTCGGCAGCAATCCACGCCCCACCCCCACCCCCTCCTTTTTTTAACATGTAAAAAAATAATGATCCCCACGAGCGCGATATTATTTATTATTTAAGCGTCTTAACACTTGACCGCGGTGAAAAGTGAAAAGCTGCCGAAAATAAAAAGCACAAAAGTGACACTTCGTACAGTTCTTAGCAGCAGCTATGTTTTAAACAATTTCTGAAGACAGCTTAGGCCTACATCTCGCACACATTTATTCAACAACGCCAAGTTCAAACAAACACACGCAACACTTTCACACTCCAAACATTCTGCTTGCATGCATTCAGCTCAGGTCATACAAACATCGAATTAAACAGCAACCCGCCCAACCGACACACTGATAAGCAGGCACATGTACCCTATAAAGGAAATACCGAAACTGATTAGTAAAAACAAAGACTGGGGGACTCCACTATGAAAGGGGGAAATGGTGGAAACATCCAATTAAGTGCAGATAGGGGCGCGCAGGTTACAGCAGCGGCGGTCGCAATGCGGAGGACCCTACAGTACTGAGGACATATCGGCGAACTTCCATACAAAAGTAATTCATTAATTAATCAGTTTGAGGATCATAATGTTGTGTCCACTGGGTAACCAAAACCAAAAACATCTTGTTGCACCATGCACAAATTGACAAGGCTTAAGACTGATGTTCCAGTCGTCCAAACAGCCACCCAAAGTATGCCTCAAAAAGAACCTTCACCATTTTTTACTATGCTGTAGCCACGTTAAGTAAAGGGTTTTTATTGCAACTCCTCAACTTTTGCGATTTATTGGAACTCGTGCGTAGTGCAGGAAGCCTATTAAACTTTCTGAACTGATGCTCGACATACAAAGCGCCACGACCTACTGAGGTAGCCTACAGGTTGTCCTATATGTTTTTGTAAGACACAAAATATTTCCTGAATCTCATTATAGCTAAATGTAAAAAGGAAGGCCTACATATCAGAACATGTCTTTGGTATTTCGCTTCAGGTCTTTAGTACATCCAATCAGCTGCGTGTTTAAATACTGGCATGGCGTTGCATGCCCATGCCCAATTAATTCCCATATCTGCGACAGAATAGGCCTAAAGTCCCCGTTTTTTTTCACGATGATCAATTCCCTTGTTCGTCTTTCAGCATGCATGTAAATGTCATATGCTGGCGGACAGCTGAGATCCACATCCAATGATATTCATTCTAAGCGTTTACATGAGACACTTACTGTAAGTCCGATTTAACTCACTTTAAATCTGATTAAAACTTAATTCCACTCTAAAAATATCATGTAAACAGTTACCGAACAGGATTTAAGTTTATTCCGATTTAAACTTAAGTCCGATTAAAGTGGGTGGTTTAATCCTCTTTTAAATCCGATTAAACACGTTCCTCTGTCATGTAACCTTTTATTCGGAATTACAATAAATCCAGTCGTTCCACGCATGCTCGTTGACCACATGATGGCGCCAAGAGACCGTGCTCTTTGCCAGTGAGAAAAACATGGCGGCACTTCCTGTTGATTTTCACATGAAAGTTTTGCTTAATTTAAAGTCCCTAAGCGACTATAAATGTTGTGGCTTCCATATATTGATGTAAAAGTGCCCCACGAAGTAATGAAGCACAACAAAGTTACTCCACATTACCATTTGACCACTTGTTTTTCTATGCTAACAGGGTAGCTAATGTAGCATTGTAAATGATCCAGGGAGAAAGGGGGAAATGTTGTGATTTCAGTCCGCCTGAGGCAACGACTTTCGTGGGGAAGATGACCTGCATCTCGGTGGCATTGGACCACGCCCCCGTGCCTTATTTGGCTCGCTCAGCACGTGCGTCCTCAGTCCAATCGCAATGCTTTATTTTCCCCAGACGTTTAATCGCATTTAAGTGAAAGTGCCATGTATACACATTGCAAAATAACTCTTAATCCGATCTATTGTACTGCCGAGGTTTTCACATGGTTGATCTGAAAATCCATGCTCTGTGGTTTCTTTGAAACCACAACTGAAGTCGGGGAAGACTCACCCCCCCATTTAGCATACATCACGCATGTTGGGGTACGCGCTGTTTTTCGAAGTTAAGCGCGAGGGGTGTGGTAATATTTCAGGGGGGAGAGCGTCAATATTATTTGGCTACTTCAAGCAACACTGAATAGGCACAGCAACCTCCATAGAGAAAACGTATTCATGTTGAAGCCCACCACAGGAACACGACCTCACACCACCAAAGGAAACTAATAAAGAAACAAAAAGACAGAATGGAGAACTCTCACTCTCACCTCTTGTTTAAACTTAAAGCATGACACACATATTCCAGGTTCAGCTCTCTCGCTCTCTCTCTCTGGCATTTCCAGCTGGGGGGCGCACAGCGAACTGTCCACGCATGTGCTGCTGAAATCATTTGAAGTTCATCTGTCAGCGAACCGAATGCCAGCGTTGTCCTGAATACAGCTTATGAGGCTTCATTTTGATTGACAGCATTCTCAGTGGTTTAAGGTAAAATAACTTGAGGCAATTGTCACTTTTGTGCTTTTTATTTTCGGCAGCTTTTCACTTTTCACCTCGGTCAAGTGTTAAGATGCACGAGCGGTCTCTCTCCCCTAAAATATCCTGCGCTGGTGGGTATCATTATTTTTTTACATGTGGTGGATTGCTGCCGACGCACGAGCGGTCTCTCTCCCCAAAAATATCCTGCGCTCCTGGATCATTATTCAGCCAATGAACTTGATTTAGGTTCTATTTTAAAGACAATTGTGTGTCTGTACATTAAGTTTAGTTTAGTTTAGTTTATTTAGTTTAGTTCAACAGGGACCATGCACAATACACATTGATTACAGAAGTAAAAAGATGGCTTGTGCCAGATTATAGCTATATAGCTAATTTCCATCTGCAGTCCCTGGACAGGTAAAACAAATATTAAAATACAATAACATAGACAAGATATAAACAAGTAAGCACATCCATAGGCCATAGGTCAAACCCACACACACACACACACACACACACACACACACACACACACACACACACACACACACTAAAATGGCATACAGTGTGAGTCATATTTTAAAAAAAACATATGATTAATGTTGACAAGACTGGTTGGTTAATATCCATTTTTTCACACCCCTTGAGAAGGCCTGATAATCAGTAATACTTTTTAGGTTACTGGGTAGACCATTCCATGTTTTAGTTGCCCTGAAGGAGAAGGCTGACTGAGCAAAAGCAGTTCGTCGGATTGGGAGACTACAATCACCCCTAATGGTGGATCTTGACGTTCTGCTCATCAATTCAGAGCAGGGTTGAACAAATGTTCTTAGGGGTGGGGGTGCTGCATTGTGAATAATTTTATGGATTAGCCGCAGATCAGAAAATTGTATGATGTTTTCAAGGCTGAGCATATTATACTTGCTCAGTATAGGACAATGGTGGTACTGAAAAGATCTTCTATCTAGGACCTTCAGGGCCTGCTTGTATAGTGAATCAATGGATTTTAAGACAGTCTTGTTGGCCTGGGACCAGCTTGATAAACAATAATGCAGGTGGGACATGATCATAGCATTGACATAAGTCACAGCAGCATCAATACTCAGAGAGTTACGGATATGTCTAAAATTTGATATGCTATACTTTACAGTATTACCCAGCTTTTTAATGTGTTTCTTAAAACTAAGAGTAGAATCTAAGGTCACACCTAAATATTTAAACTCATCAACATTATTTAGCTTTGTTCCATCAACATATATGTCTGGAACAACATTTAGTTTAAATCTATTGTGAAAATACATTGTGACAGTTTTGTTGGTATTTAGTGTGAGACAAGAGGCTTTTAACCACATTGAGACCTTAGTTAGTGTTTGAGTCAATTTGCTGGCCACCTGTACCGGATCTTTGCCGTGTGTAAATAATACAGTGTCGTCAGCATACATCAGTATCTCCACACCCTCACATACAGATGGAAGATCATTTATGTAAGTGCTGAACAACAAAGGTCCCAATATGGAACCTTGTGGCACCCCCATAGAGCATGCTTTTAAGGAAGATATTTTATCATTTATCTTAACACATTGGGCCCTATTTAATAGATAGGACTCTATCCAGTTTTGTACACCTGGAGCCAGCTGAAAGCACGCCAGCTTTGAGAGGAGTACTGGATGATTGACTGTGTCAAAAGCCTTGCGAAGGTCTAAGAACACAGCACCCACCACTCCTCCATTATCAAGATTTGCCTTGATGTGTTCTATAAAATAGCAGCATGCAGTGTCGGTTGAGTGGTTGGCTCTAAAACCAAACTGCATGGGGTGCATGAGTTTTTTGTGTTTAAATGCTCCACAAGCTGTTCAGCAACTGTTTTTTCTATTATTTTCGAAATGGCCGGCAATATACTAATGGGTCTATAATTAGTGACATCCTGTTTGTCCCCAGCTTTAAAGATAGGAGTCACTATAGCTGTTTTTAGTACATTAGGAAAATAATTTTCCTCCAAGGACTTGTTTACTATATGAGCTATGGGAGTAGTTAAGACATCTTTAAATTTCTTTAGGAGAAAGGTGTCCATGCCCCAGATGTCTTTAGCTTTGGAGGTGGATATAGTTGATAAAATTTTATTTATTTTTACTTCATCTATAATATTAAAATCCAAGACAGAGATTGCACAATTTTGAACACAGAATTGAGATCTGTCTAGATTGGTTGACGGACAAGGAGCTGATGTGCTGCCACCCAATTCTAAAACAGAGTTAATAAAATAATCATTAAAACTATTTGCAATTATTAGACTATCATTTTGCAATGTGTCATTTATTTTAAGATTAAGGGGTACAGTCTCTTTGCGTTCTTTTCCTGAGAGTTGATCAATAGTTCTCCATAATAACTTTGAGTTACCTTTTGCTTGTTTTATAATATCAAGAAAGTAGTTTGCTCTGGCCTTCCTAAATTCTGATGTGGCCTTGTTCCTAAGGCCTGTGTATAACAGGCGATCCGTAACTAGACCAGACTTAAGTGATTTTTTCAGGGCTGCATCCCTTTGCTTAATAAGTTTTAATAATAAGGTGTTAAACCAGGGCAATGTTCGCTTTCTCTGTCTGCGAGGAATGTTTTTGGTGTATTTGGATAATAGACCTTTGATGGTATCCAGTAGGTCATTGCATGCTTGTTCACAATTCTTATCCTTTACAACATTACCCCAATGTGTTTCCTTAAAGTCTGTTTCTAGGTGCTGCATTTGTGACTTGGGAATGAGTGAGATATATTGTTTTCCTTCTGGTGTGTTGTTCCTGAATCTTTTTTTGGAGAGCTGCCTTGCTACTAGAGTAAGATTATGGTCTGATAGCCCAGTGACTAGATTATATGTTTTTGATATGCGTTCCCTTTTATTTGAAAATATCAAATCCAGTAGTGTCTTTGAAGACTGTGTGATCCTCGTTGGATTTTCTATCAACTGGGTTAAGTGAAATTTACATGCAATATTTTTTAGTTTTTTCCTTCTTGTTTTGTCTAGCCAGTTTAAATTCAGATCACCCATTAGTAACACTTCTTTACCACAACATGCTTTGAGAACATCAGACAGTTTCTCAAAAAACGTGTCATTATCAGACGGTGGTCTGTAGAGAACAATAACATTAAATGACATCTCGGGAGAAATACTAATTGTGATACCAACACATTCAAGATCATTTGGCAAATCAATCTGTTGACACTGCAAGTGTTCCTTTACGTAAATCATGACCCCGCCCCCTTTGCCATGTCCACGGTCGCGTCTGAAAACTTTGTAACCAGGGATACTGTACACACCCGATGGTGTAGTACAAAGGTGGCTAACCCGCGACTCTCGAGCCGCATGCGGCTCTTTGACCGGTGTCTTGCGACTCTTGCGTTCATGTCCAAGTTTGTGTTTAGGCTACGTCTTATAGAAAATATGCATTGGAATTGCGCGCACAAAGTTGATGGCAAATACGTGTCCTGTGGTCTTGGTACTACAGAAGGCCTTGCCTAAATGTGTCCTGAATGATCACGTTGGTGCGTGACATTTGTTACTGCAAATACAAGACGTGATTTAAGCCTATGTTCTAAAAATAGCGCTTTCAAAACCGCGTCTTTCGCTGACTAGACAACATAGCGGCAAAAATGTTTTAACCTGAAAGATTTGGCCATCACTCCTCAATAAGAAAATGTGCTGTCCATATTTGTAGATTCTATCGCTCGGATATGGCGGTTATAAATGTGCAAACTATGTGAAGAGAAAGGCGCCTGGAGCAGAGATGCGCCGAGAATCTCTGTCCTGCGTAGCCAGCTCGGCGCTCTGTTAGGAGGAGTGTTCATGGCTATTGACCCGAATGTGAAATTATGTTTTTGGTTTAAAATAGTCTTATTTTCGCGGGCTATAGACAAAATAGCACCATACATAATGTTCTATCCTGGTTTTCGCTGTGAATGTCGGCCGTGGTCTATCAGCCATTGTCAAAGCGGTGCGGGCAGACAGCGTGCAGGTGGGAAACAATTTCAATCCACTTGTCGCTTGTCCGCGCTCAGTTTAGTCTCAAAAAGAAAACTTTGGGTTTTCCCCTGGCCGACTGCAGCACCCGCTGAAACATTAATGTGTAAAATGAACGGCGATTTGACGAACCACCTTGTTTTGGATGGTGTCGTCAGACATCCAATGATCATCGGAGCGCAAGAAAGCGGTGCCTGTGCGCCTAACCCCCGAATGAGCTAAGAGAGGCGGAGAATCTTTGTGCCGCATTACTTCGTGCTCTGTTATAACGAGTGCTCATGGAAATTATGCTGAGAAACGTGTTTTATTAAAATATGAAAGAATTTATGAACATAATTTTGACCTGTGTACCCTTGTCTTCTTATGTAAAACAACAATTTTATCTTGAAAAACCCTTTTCCCCCAAACAATTGAAGCAGTAAAAAAAAAAAAGGGGGGGGGGGGGGTATCTTATATTCAGGATTGTAGTCAGGCCATTAAGTTGGAGTGTAACATCAATCTGACACTTGTGTGTGTGTGTGTGTGTGTGTGTGTGAGAAAAGAAGAGATGGTTGTGTAGCCTATTCTGGTCTGTGGTGCGAGAAGGATGAGTGATGCATCTTTATATGCCCGCGTGATGTTTGTGTGCCGATGTGGCTCTTTGCTGTGACACATTACAAAATGTGGCTCTTGGTCTCCGACTGGTTGGCCACCCCTGGTGTAGTAGGTTTCAACCAAGTTTCGGACAGACACAGGTAATCGACGTTTGAGTCTGTCAGAAGGTGCTCGATTTGTTCAGTTTTGGACACTAAGCTCCGAATGTTCAAATGTCCACCAAAGATTCCCTTGGGTTTTAGCTTTGGATCCCAGAGAACTCGCGCATGATTTACAGTCTGAAACATCCTGATTTTTTGTTGTTTTATTTCCGCAATACCCCGACAGCAAGTCTGTGCGGATTTCGAGGGTGAAATAAGCAAATCCCCTTTCATATTATCCACTTGCAGTTCAGCTTTACCTTGTGCTGTGGCATTGTCAAGCAGCCCGCCATTGGAAAGTTGGACCACAGCTTCCATAGCCTGCCCAAGGTCTCCAGGTGTAGCGTGGCGCAGCAGCTGGCCATGTTCAAGACCCACCGGGATTTGACGTTGTTCATCCCGCGGAAGCATACTGTTTCCTGGCCCAGGGTTGAGATGAATGTCGCCGCTAAGGAGGAGGATGGTACACAGCATCGTTGTGAATCTTCGATCACCGGGAGGTGTTTTGTTCCCCTCTTCTCGCCTGAGTCGCGTAACGCGCGACCTCTACGCGCCCGTTTGTCAGAACGGTGGAATACAGGGTGAAAGCACCATAGGGAAGCCGCTGTTTATCGGTGTAGGCAATTGTCACAAAAACAAATGGCATCAGTTTTACACTGTCAAATGAAATATCGGCTACACAACGAGCCATCACCCCTAATCATCAGTAAATTACTGAGTGGGTGCAATCATTCTGGCTTGACTTGCATGTGTCTTTTTCTCTGCTTTTGCAGCTGGTGCAGCCCTATTATTCCATGGTGAGCTGTCCACGCGTGTGGTGCTGAAATCGCGTGTCGGAATGCTGGTATGTTGAAAAAAACAAAACAAAAAACACCATTCCAACAAAAGAAAAATTGAAATTCGGAATGAGGGGACGTTTCATTTCTGAAGAAAATATCAGCATTCCGACAATTGAATGTCAATGTCGGAATGACGGTACGTCGGAATGGCAGCATGTAACCGGCAAGGGTGGCTGAGCACATAGTCCTCTAGGTAAGCTGGAGGTTGTCTTCTCCGGCTGGGGCGAGGATAAGGCTGATGTGCTTCACCCTGGACATCTCTAGAAGCAGCCATGACGCAGATGATGTACAATCCGGCGATAAGAAGGACCAATTTTGTAGGATATTATGATGATGAAAATACTGGTCGTACACCCGCTGGCCTAATTCTTCGGTCAGAAAGAATGCAGCTGTAGGCTAGAGGTTGAGTCTTGCCATTTATTAATTAAACATTGAGGAAATTGTATGTTGTGTCGTCGTGGCTTTCATTGTGTGGAAGTTGAAAAGGTTGTTACAGTGTGGTTCTCTATACAAAGACAGAAATAAAGGGAAAAATAGGACAATGCTAAGTTACTCACATTACAAACGTCCCATTCACAGTATCTGCTTGAGGATAATGACAGGAAAAGTACTGCACACATCAGTAATAACATAGTGATAAACAGTAGTAAATTGACAGGTATAAAGCATTAAAACAGCACAGGGAACCGTACAGCACTGAATATATGAAATGCTAACAAAGAACACCGTGTACAGGATTGCTAACACGATATTGCTGAGTCACAGAACATTCTAGACATTTCCAATTACACAGAAAGATTGTCTGGCTTCAATACAAAGTTATAAAGGACTGTAGAAACGAAATAAATGGCTGAGGGGGGCCTGTCAGTGTGGGTAGTAGTGACAGGCGCATAGCCAAATGTGTCTGGCAAACTGCTACTGGCCTACTGCTGATAAGGAGAGGTTGATCTTGGATGCTCATGAGAAAAGCCCATAGTACTTAATGGATAAGAAGCACGCTTTGCATTCTCCATTTCGATAGCAAGCTGTTCCATTTCAGTGCTTAAACTTTTACATCTCTCCTCTAATCGATCTACACAGAAAGATTGTCAGGCTTCAATACAAAGTTAGAAAGGACTGTATCAACGAAATAAAGGGCTGTACAAATGAAATAAAGCCTTACAAAGAAAATATGGGTACTTACAGTTACATTCACGCACAACAACACAGAAACACTTCCAAACGAAGTCGGAGAGTCCGGGAATGCGACTGCATGATAGAGAATGTCCGGGCATGTTTCATATCACGCAGCTAAAACATGCATTCAAAGCGTGATCAGTCTCTTAAAGCAACAGCGTCACATTTCTTAAGAGCAAGTAACTTGCATAGGAAAATGTACACATATAAGAAGTAAGGCATTTAAACATATGAATGCAGGGAATTTACACATGAAAGCAGGGAATTTTGTACAGGTGTGCAAACAAATATTAAAGGACCACTCTAATAGAAAACTATAAGTTTACATGGTTTCAAACGTGTTTTCATGTGTCCAGAAACAGAACTCTAATGTACAGAAGTTGTTTTGTTCAGTAGTAAGGACTGTTTGTAAACGTTGTTTTAACCGTTTTTCAACACTCTTAGTCCCGCCCCCCAAAAACAAACACGAGCCGGAATTGATGTCAGAAGATGAAAAATCACGTCTCAATCCACGCACTTGTGTCAGCCAAAATATCTGCACTTATTTGCCGTTAAGCTGAGGGTGGGAAGTGCACTGCATCTCAGTAGGCCTACATAGTGCACAGTGCGGGGAATGGAACGTACACCAGGTCATTAGCAGCGCCTTAGCTAACTGGATCTGTGCACACTGTGGGAGCTGTGAAATTTGAGTGCGGATACGATAGTGATGTTATAGTTCAAATATACTATCTCTTTGTGTTATAGAGTGCATGGTGTTCATTATCCAAGACAGCGAACAGTTTGCAAAGAAATGTTTTCAATTTCAATGAAATAGAAAGTCTAACAGCACGAGTTCTGCAACTACAAGGCTAGCTTATTAGCTTTCCCCACGTCTCCACACTACCAAGCAAACTTCCAAGCACAACACCACTGTATAAAATATAGGACACCGTCCACAGACATGGAGTGAAACAAATAGCTCTAATACCAAATCTGCCCCCCGACATTTTCGCTGTTGGGGTGAATACACAGTTACATTGTAAGCTTGACCTCAAAAGACACGTAGCAACATGGGGTTTCTAAACAGTCTGGAATAGCCAGTAGCACCAAAAGAGTAGAACATGTCACACGGAGATTATGTATCTGACACACTTACAATCTATGTTCACACCGGTATACGGTAGCTGAACGGTCAATCAAGGGAGCCAAAGTTACGGAAAGTGTTTCATCTGTTACATACTGTATCATATTTACAGCTATTCCACCCACCCAACCCTGAAAGCACAGTAGGTCGACGAAGCTAGCAGGCTAGCTAGTCCTACTCACCGATGTGTTGACTGACACCCAGGCGAGCACCATTAGCACATACCTGTCAACCATCCCTAATTTCCCGGGAAAATCCCTATTTTTGACTCATTTTCCGATCTGATTTTTTTCCCGGAAATATCCCGGATTTTTCACATTATCAAACAACACAGTTGGTCCAGTGGGCTATTTATAGGCTACCCACGGCCCTGTCCGACGAGCCACACCCCCTCTTGAAAAGAGAGACAGAGGGTCTTGCAAGCTACCTGCCAGAAGACGGTATGCCAGATACCAAGAATTGAAGTTCCTTGAAAATACGAGCTGTCAACCTCGAGCTCCGGAGTCCGTACCACTTGTGCGCCCACTCTTTTCCTCAGAAACCGTCAGTTCATGCAACGCATAAAACAGCCTCGTAACAGCGAATCATGCGATTAACCTAATCACAACCTGTACCAGCACCAAGTTTTGCACGAACAGACAACTTGTGCGACAAAACAACAAGAAGAAACTCATTGCGCTCATTTCATTGTTTTGTTTTCATTGCATTGTTTCTCCACGCTGTAAAACATGTGCTGAGGGATTTTAGACAGGATCTGTCTTTGCACGCGCGCTGTTGTGAAAAGCAGAGTAGAACGCACCGTCCGATCTGTCTCTGTCATCCCGTTGACGGTCAAAATTTGGCCTTTAGAAAATGTTCCTGATTTTGGCTCAAAATATGGGAATTTTCCCGGATTTGGGGAGTTCAAAGTTGACAGGTATGCATTAGCAGTCTCACGATCCGTTTCCAATACAGTATCTGTCAGGGCTCCTATGAATTATAATTTCAACGATCGAACACCCCATTCTTGCCTGCCGTCAATCTTCGTGCTGCTATCGTTTCACATTGTTAGCCTTGTCATTTCTCCAGCTGCTACTGTATGTTTTTGCAATGGCCAGGACAACAATCGCGGTCTTTACAAATTACATCAACATACTGTGTTTGAAAAGTGATGAAATCTGTAAGAACTAAGTTGTAATGTAGACTCGGAAGTACATTTTCAAACTTTATAGTCAGTCAGGACAGCGTCATGTCTGCAACTCATCTGGAGTCGCACTTTGGCTTGCTAGCTCAGCTGTAGCTCTACCTGCCTTCGTTGGAGTAAACAACACTCCCCATCCCATGGCTCTGAAATATCTCTATATACGGCTCTGTGAAATATCAGTGGTTCTTAACCTTTTTTTCTTAAAGCACCCCCAAACCCGTGGCCAAGATAAGCTGTGCACCCCCATCCCAAACGTCCACATATGCACTAAAAAAATATTGAAGTGATTAATTACAATGATTCTTGCTAGAGACAGTACTCAATACTCAATGACTTTACATGGGGACCAAAGCATGTTCTAATTTGGTCTTGATTTGGCCTAATTATAATGCTCACAAGCCGAACTTTGATCACAACCTCAACACAAAATTCTGTGCACAAAATTCCGGGCACCCCCTGAAATGTCATGCGCACCCCAGGTTAAGAACCACTGATCTCTATATACGGCTCTGTGAGATATGAGGTAACGGTGCCACCTAGTGGTTTGCCAACATGTAGGCACAACAACTACCGGTACCCACAGTAGGCCTACAATGCCATATAAAACAGCGTTGAAGCATTTTAAAAAATCTGGTTTTAATTCCATTAAAAATCGATATTTCCGGAGTCATGAAATGCATCGTGTGACGTCACATCCAATCAGAAATTTTTATTTTGTAAATTCACTAAAAACTATAAAATTATAAACCCAAATGATTTTTTACTTAATTAATTATTCAGGTTCATGGGTTTTGAATAATGGCGCATATAACATGTAAGAATGTTTTTTTATTAGAGTGGTCAATATTTGAAATTACAAAATCCATTCTATTTCAATCCATTCCATTTTTTTCTGGATATATTGCACATTTTGTAAGTAGAATTAAGGGGTGCCAAAGCTGATAGGTGGCTCTTTAATTGTGTGCACCTCTGTAACATTCATGTTCCACTTCCTGCCTGTTTTTGTCAGTTTTGTCTGTTTAGTAAGTGTAGAATTCTTGCACACCTCCTTTGGTCAGGAGTGGAACCCCTGGGTCACCAACGTTAAAGCAAAGAAAGCTCCCGCGCACTATTCACATTTGCATGGTTTACTGCAACGTTTCGGTCTACTGACAGTAAGCCATGCAAATGTGAACAGTGTGCGAGAGCTTTCTTTGCTTTGTCTTTCATAATCAACAGACACAAATCTCTCACAAGGCACTCCGGCTTGCATGATAATTGCACAAACATAATTCATACCAATGGCAGTGGAGCACTGAGTACACAGTCTTCAGAAATGCATGACGACATGGGGGCCGCTAGGGGGGAAAGTGGTACAGATTCTAAGGGCCCAAGCACTGACAGGGGCCCTCAAGGGGGCCTAAGCACTGAGAGTGGCCCTTAAGGGGGGCCAAAATTTAAATATTTCATGGGGCCCAACATTTCTGGCAGCGCCCCTGCATGACGATTTAGTCATTGTCGTTTTGCAATGGGCATTAGGTGTGGCAGATTGTTTCTTCTTCACAATATTGTTACAGATACATTTTCTTGGAATGAGGGTGTCATGATAGTGATCGTTTCCAAAGAAGGGAGGTGTTCAGGTTCAACACATTACATTGTGCGGCGGCCCACATAACAGGAAGAAGTCAGACTCAGTCATTCCAGGATACCCTATGACAAGATACAGGGCCTTTAGTAATGCATTGCAACTTGGTCATTGCCATTCTGGTAACAGCTAATTTATAACAGGGGAAGTGTCCGGGTTAATCTGTCACTTTCGGCTCTCTGTAATGTCCCAGCAATGTAATGTCACAGCAACGATCACTATCATGACACCCTCATTCCAAGAAAATGTATCTGTAACAATATTGTGAAGAAGAAACAATCTGCCACACCTAATGCCCATTGCAAAACGACAATGACTAAATCGACAGTGGCTGCTAGAAAATAGACTGTCATTGCATGTGGGGAAAACTGAAAGCATTTTATTTGGTACCAAACATAGGATAAAAAAGGCACCTAAGTTAAAAGTCACATGTAACGGTAACAAAATACAAACAAAATCAACAGTTACATATCTAGGTTTAACACTGGATCAGACTTTGACTGGTCATTCAATTGCGGAGAAGCTATTGTATAAAAGTGCCTCTAAATTGAAATTTACGTAACACAAGGCAATTAGATTTTAAAGTTAAAAAACTTCTTGTGTCAGCGCTTGTGCAGTGCCATTTTGACTATGCCTGCTCAGCATGGTACAGTGGCCTTTAAAAATAAAATGCAGGTTGTGCATAACAACATGATCCGTTTTATATTAGGTAAACCATCTAGGTATCATGTTACTTCAAATGATTTTAAGAAAGTGGACTATCTGCCTGTGAATTTAACGGTTGAACAGCTAAAACTGAATCATATGTTTAACATTATGAATGGGATAGCCCCTAAGTACTTGGGATCCCAGATTGTAATAGTGCATACTCAACATGCCCATGGAACAAGAGCAAGTGTTCGCTCCTGTAAGGTACCAGCTTCAAAAAGCACAGCTCGCAGAAAAAAATAGTGTTTTAAACAAAGAGTTAGAGTATTTTTGTGGAATAAAGTGGAGAACTAGGTGACGTAGGAATGTGATGGCATATGTGTATGTGATATCTGTTACATGTTTTTGTTATGTCTTGTCCTTCCATCAGGGACCATGTTGGAAATACCGGTAAGTGTTTACGTTTTTACATGTTATCCCTTGGATACCTTTTGTGTTCCTATATCCATAAATAAACCAAACCAAATGTTGTAACTTTGAGTCTTTTCGGCAAGGAGTGAGCGGGTCCATCGGTGGGCCCAGCTGAACAAATAGGCTACCATACCCAAAATATCACCCCAAAAGTTATGTAACATTAGCAGACATCTTAAAATTTATCATCAATGACTATTGACAGAATTCTCAATTCTCAGGAGTCACTCCTTTAACCTGAATCATTAACCTGACAGCTTGCATTCCTTTTACTTCAGATCATCAACACCTCACTACAAACAGGCATATTCCCAGGCTGTCTGAAAGAAGCAGTTGTGAAACCCTTACTGAAAAAGAACAACCTGGATGCACTGGTACTAAACAACTATAGGCCAATATCCAAATAATAGAGAAAATTGTTTTTAACCAATTAACTGCCTTTCTAATGTCTAATAGCTATTTTGATAAGTTTCAATCAGGTTTCCGTGCCTACCACAGCACTGAAACAGCTCTTATTAAAGTTATGAATGACATAAGATTGAATTCTGATGCTGGCAAATCATCCGTCTTGGTGCTCACTGATTCTTGAAAGTTTGGCAAAAACATGTCCCAGCAGTAAAATATTAATTCTGTTGAAAATCAACTAAATTTTCACAAACAAAATGAACCCAGGTAATGGCCAAGGGGTCTGTTACACGAATACACAGTTGTTTGAAATATTTAAGTGTAATTTTATTACTTTTCATGGCTATAAACCTGTCCACCCCCTGTAAAAACGCCTGTCCCAAGGACTGGCATCATCATTTCAATTGACTTAAAATACAAAAAATCACTAACAGAATTGAACAATATCGCCATGATGTGGAAGACTATATTAAAGTGGTTCTACAGATGTGCACATAGTGGATGTAAAACAATATTTACTATTATTTACTGATTGC
This sequence comes from Engraulis encrasicolus, assembly GCF_034702125.1. Classification (NCBI taxonomy): domain Eukaryota; kingdom Metazoa; phylum Chordata; class Actinopteri; order Clupeiformes; family Engraulidae; genus Engraulis; species Engraulis encrasicolus. Next base: position 27,037,609 of record NC_085872.1, read on the forward strand.
TCAAAATGTGTCCAGCATATTGGTCACCACCGTCAGATTTTTTCTAAAAGACAATAAAATCAGGTATGCACAAGGTAATTTTCATTACTGAGGACCCCTTTTCAAACCTTTAGCTCTACTGAATACTTCACCATCACTGAAGCTCCTGTAAGTATATTAGTTTGTCCTCAATTTGTTAATTTGTTTGGACACTGGTACTGTCCCAACCATAAACTGTCAACACCGTCGGGGGTTTTAATAGTATTGTATTACATTAATGTTAATAAATATAATTTTTTTCAGAAAAGGTATGAAGCACCCAAGAAACAGAGCGAAAATGAAATGGCTAATGTGAACAAACAATGCATAATATTTAAAAGAGTGTTTTTTTGTCTCACACCGTCAGATGTCACCACCGTCAGATTTTGTTCTGCTCATCATGTTGTTCCATATTTTACTAAATTGTGCTGGTTAATGAAACATTACTAGGCATGTTAGTAATAATTGTGATCCAAAATTATACTCTAGGCACCACTGAGGTGCATTTGGAGGTTTTTTTTGTCAGAAAACCTGACGGTGGTGACATCTGATGGAGTTCACCAAAAAACACATGTTTTACGTGTTTTTGACATGTTTTAAGAATATGCATACAATAAGTATCTACAGTTATGTTGAATTGTTAAAGTAATTCACTTTAATACAGTAAGCATGTCTTTTTACTTCTAATTCTGTCTGCCGCTGTTGACAAAACAAGAAAGAGCCCATTTTATGAAAAATGTTAAACATGGGGAGCTTGGCCAATGCATTCACTGCACAGCCAAGACCTACATCTATGATAATACACCTCTATATTTTGGATTTGAACAACTTAAAAGCTGTTTTTACCACATTTTCAACAACCAGTGGCTTACTTCCTAGATAATCTAACTAATGAAGAAAAAACACATGCTCATGGCACACATAAAAATAAAGTGTTTATGCAAGATGCCATTGACTTGAGAGGGCTATTTATTTTGCTAAATGCAGGTACTAATTAGGCCACTTTCACCACTCTCAGATTACTGTCACCACCGTCAGTTCTTAAGTCACCACCGTAAGAAGGAGTTTTGGACATTTTAAATGAATGTGCTTACAACATTTTCCTTAGGAGTTGTTGAATTATCAAAGTAATAGCCAATTTAAGCCTACATGAATATTTGTGAAATTACAAAAAATTGTTTGTTCTATTTAGGCGTTAAGTAAGCATCGTATGACGGTACATATTTTAAAATTAGAACACATGAAACAGTATTAAAATAGAACAAAAGTGAATTTTCAACATTTAAAAGCATATGTGTGAACCAAAAAATACACATAATCACTTAAAAACTCCAGATACATATGCAACCAAATCAATACAATTTTAATAACTTTTAATTGTGTCTGACGGTGTTGACAAAAAACAAGGTATGATCGGAGAAGAGCCTGATTTCTGAAAAAAATACATAATGGGGAGATTGGCCTTGTGCATTTCTGAAAAGCCAAGACCTTAGTCTACGAGGATATACCATATAATTTTGTAATTCACTTTGTTTTTTTCTGTCAACATTACAACCTGTTTTAGCCGCTTTCTCAAGAATCAGTGTGCTACTAGATTTAAGTGCAGCTTTCCATACAGTTGATCATGCTATACTACTACATAGACTGGAACACTGGGTTGACTTTACAGGCATAGTGATCAACTGGTTAAAATCGTACTTACAACAAATACGTTTTTTTTGTCGCCATTGGAAGACATACCTCATCACCGATGTCTCTGAATTGTGGGGTCCCCCAGGGCTCCATTCTGGGACCACTACTGTTCAATCTGTATATGTTGCCACTGGGACACATTATCGAGAATAACTCCATAAATTACCATAGCTATGCGGATGATACCCAGCTCTACTTATCTATGTCCCCCAATGACTACACTCCCCTTGAATCACTCTATCATTGCATGGACCAAATTAACAAATGGATGTCTCACAATTTCCTCCAGCTGAACACAGATAAAACTGAAGTAATTATATTTGGGAAAAGAGAGGAGAGACAAAAGATTGCTACTATCCTTGAAATGAAGGGACTGAAAGCAAGGGAAACAGTTAAAAATCTTGGGGTCCTCATTGACAGTGACCTAAACTTCAACAGTCACATGAAAGCTATTACTAAGTCTGCATTTTATCACATAAAGAAAACATCTCTAAATTCAGGGGCCTCAGTGGCGTAGCTAGAAAAGAAAATCTAGGTGTTCCCAAGAAAATACAGGTGTTCCTTATTTATTTATTTATTTTTCTAACTCAGAGTAAACACATCATAGCACATTTGCACGGATCGGCCTACTATCACGGTGTCATACTATTACGCATACTATTACGCATGAATCATGATTGGCAAACCCAACCTAACTTATTTGTTGCTATATTTGCGCTGCAACTGAATTCAAAGGGATGCATATTGGCTTTAAATATACATCAATTATCTCATCAGAGTCCATTCCTTGGCGAGCTCCTTTTCAAACATTGACTGGGAGTGTTGCCAATACAACCTGTTAATTCTTGAAAACACGGTGGCTCTGGTGTGTAGGGCTACATAATATTATTAAGGAAATGTTGAAACTAGCAGAAAACCAATCCACCAGTTGGGCTGCGTTTGAAACGTTATTTAGTGTTCAATTTATATCCCGAAATTGGGAAACAACAAGGACAGACTCCAACGCAAGGAAGGCAAAACACAGCCATTCTGGCTAGTAGCAGAAGTTTTCACAAACCCAAAAGGTCGACCGGTTTAACCAAAACAAAAGAGAAAAGAAAAGGATGGGAAGAGGGGTACAGACAGGTCTGGCTGGAAGAGGCGCGCGTGTGTGTGTGTGTGTGTGTGTGTGTGTGTGTGTGTGTGTGTGTGTGTGTGTGTGTGTGTGTGTGTGTGTGTGTGTGTGTGTGTGTGTGTGTGACGTGGGTAATCACGGTTAGCACGAGCAACAGTCAGCTTACCGGTAGTCCAGACAATCAGAAAGTAAAGGAAATCTCTTCACGGTACATTACCTGTTCCGAGCGTCCCAGCGTCCCAGCGTCCCACAACTCCAAACGAAATACACAATTCACACTTGGTAGCAGTCCGAGTTGGTAGTCAGTCGGCGTGTTACTCCCTCCACAACTAATGCTACTCCTCCACCAAGTAGAACACACCGTTTACAGGCATCTCCATACTGGCATTCTTAATGCGAAATCTCCCCTAAAGATCATAATGTGATGTTGTTTAATCCATTTCGTGTTAGTTATGCTAGCGACTGGACTTCTTTATGGAGCGTTCATGCGGGGTATCAGCTGCATCAAAATCTTCAAACTTGTTTTTAAAACTACCGCGTCTGTACTGTCTGTGTCTGCGCGCGCGTTATCGTTCACGCCTTCATGGTCTCTATATTATATTTATTTTAGGAGCAACGTACAAATGAAAGGGTTGAAATCCATACTCGTCGCCTACATGTGCGGCCTTTTTATCATTTCGTTTCCATAATAATTTTAGGCACATAACGCTCGCGCCCTCCGCAATTTAATAGTGCACTCCAACCAACTGTATCGGGCGAAATCATTTAGCTATCCACTGACTGCTTCAGGGATTGGGAAAGCTTTCAGATCGCTCTGGCATTTAGGCACGTCTACAGAAGAGAGATCTGGGATCCCCAAGCTAAATGTATTTTGGTTCATCTATAGCTGCATCATCCTCTACTCACGCAGACCCTTAGTGCTTCGTGCATCTTCGTTACACTTCGTGAATATACATCTGCGTGAGAACCAGGTTATCATCCTCTCGGATGGTGTGGGTAATAAGGCTAACTGTGGGCTCACTTGGTGGTGTCGTGGACCTGTTTTTTGAAGGGAGAACCTCTGCGATTCTGGAACCTGAAGTCTATTGGACCTAATTTCGATGAGAACTCTGTTTCATCGCAGCATATTTTAGAACCATCATGTTGCACCACTGGTATAGCCTAGGCTATTCAGTAGCCTATCGATGATGTGCGATTCTAGAGGTAGTTCTATTACGGGAGGCTGCATGTAAAACCTATGGTTGCACTCCCGACGCGTGCGTTTACAATCGGTTGTCAAGTGACGCCAATTTTTTTAGGTGTTCCAGCTATGAAAGTAGGTGTTCCCGGAACCCTCTGGAACACCTGTAGCTACGCCACTGGGGCCTGATGTCTAAACATGATCTGGAGAAGCTAATACATGCCTTCATTTAGTAAAGTTGATAACTGTAACAGTCTTTTTATTGGCCTCCCCAATAAGACCATTAAACAGCTTCAACTGGTACAAAATGCAGCTGCAAGGGTTCTTACAAAGACAAGGAAGTTTGACCACATTACTCCAATTTTAAGATCGCTCCCAGTAAGCTACATAATTGATTTTAAGGCAATGCTACTTGTGTTTAAATCATTAAATGGAATGGGACCCACATATCTACTGGATATGTTTCAGCTGTATGCACCAACCAGGTCACTAAGGTCAACGGAGAAGAATTTGCTGGTGATTCCAAAAGTCAAAACAAAGTGTGGAGAGGCAGCCTTTAGCTTCTATGCTTCAAAGCTTTGGAACCAGCTTCCAGATGACGTAAAAAATGCACCCACTATTGATAGCTTTAAATCTAGACTCAAGACAAAGCTGTTCTCAGATGCTTTCCCCTATCTTAAATTACATATCATTCTTTTTTTATTATTATTATTTTTATTTTTATGTTTATTTAATTTGTTTTATTTCATTTTATTATTATTTTTACCTTGTGTTTTATCTTAATGTTTTAAATGTTTTTTGACTCTAATTCATTTCCTTCTTTCTTCCCTGTTTCCTTTCATTTACATTTGTTAACTTTGTGAAGCACATTGAGTTGCACCTGTGTATGAAATGCGCTATATAAATAAACTTGCCTTGCCTTGCCTTGCCTTGCATTCCTTTTACATGATCAGTCTGAAAATGAAAATAGTTACAGGAGGGAAAGTTAATGAAACTAAATCCACCTTTATCTCTATGGCCACGCCTTCCTGATGGAACAGATTTAAAAACTTGCTCAGGTGTCTCAAGTATGTTTATGTGTACACACAGTTGTCAAGCTACAGGCTTGACAGGTCTGCTAGGATGACAGGTAGGCTATTCCTACTGGTATAAATTTCTTCTTTCAAATGCTATTTTGTTACTGCGATTTTGTCTCAATGTGTACTTGTTTGATGACTTGTTTTCAGATTTTTCGAGGAAGCTCAGTGGAGGGCTTCTCATTTTCATGCTCCTTCAGACCCAAACCTTTTGCTTCAAGGTGCTGCTCTTCTCAAAGAAGCCTCACACTACCACCCATCAGCAAATGACAGAGACTGCTATATTGCAGACCACAGCAGAGGCCTGCAGGACTCTGGCACAGGCTGAGGGAACAGACTTTGTGCTTCCGGTGAGATTATCATAGGCCTATATACAATATTAGCACCCAAATGTTTTTGTTTTGTTTCAGTCTCTTGCCAGCTGTTCAGCAGATTTATGCTTGGTATTCTATTCTAGTTTTTGCTAATTGCTTTTTTTTCCTCCACAGAAACCACTTACAGCAGAGTCCTTGGCAAAGGCTTGTGTGGCATCTGATTCTGCCAAACATTTTCGGAGTTCAATTAACCGCATCAGACTATTTAATGGTCTTACAGATTTGTATGTATTTTCGGAGGAGCGCCATTTTGACAATGAGAAGATTTTAGGTGGCAGACAGCGTATCAAACTTGGCTTAGACGCAGTGAAGGCAAATATCAAACAGGATAACTTTGATGCAGCAAGGAGGTCACTGGGACAAACCCTTCATACCTTACAGGTATATAACACCTCAATATACGAATTCATTTTCTTTATGTTAATATATGTTTATGCAGTGTCTATAGGATATATGTTTATACAATGTACAAGATAAACAGCCTCAGTGAATTTTAAGTGTTTGCATGTATACAGGACTTCTATAGCCACAGTAACTGGATTGAGCTCGGACGGAGGGTCCCTTTCTCTGCTCTCATCAAACCGGATGTAGAAATAAATAACATTGCAGGTAAACTTACCTTTCCATATGGTTTACAACTGTTACTCAAAAAAACAGATTTATTTGATTATTTATTTATGTAGGTATTGGGACCCCTACCTGTGGAAACTGTGATGGACAAAACTGTAATAATATCCTGCAGAGCATCATTGATGGACAGATACTGACCACTGGATATTTCGGTCTAAATCCTTTCTCAAAACCACCTGGTAAGCACAAAGCTAGGAGGGAGTCAGTGTACAAGTTCAAGCTCAGGTCTGACTTTCAAAAGAAGTTCTAAATAAAAAAATAAAAAATAAAAATAAAAAAAGATTAAAATAATAATAATAATAATATAATAAAATTTAATTTAATTTAATTAAATGTAATAACATTCTCTCTCTCTTTCTTTGTTTGAGTACACAGGTAAGTGCAGTCATGGAGGATTTGGGGATGTCACAAGTCTATTTCATCCCAAACGTGGCATAAACAAAGACGATGAGGACTCGATTCATGGGGGCCTGCACGCTACTGCTGCTGCAGTCGCCACCAATGCCACCCAAGAACTCCTTCAGGACATCAGAGGTGCTGCGGGGGATAAGAACTTCCTAAGGTACAAACTAGGGACCTCTCACACCTCTGATTGTACCCTGGTGATAATGCCATAATATACACAGCTTTGACTGGACCTGGAAAAGGGAAAGCTGCCCCTCTCAATGCATAGAATGTAATAAGTACCCAATTCTGGGCCCACCCTCTCCCTGGGCCAAGGACAACGAACCCCTTTGTCATCCCCTGTCGACTTCCCTGAACAGTGTACGATTAAAATCTTACACTCAATTTAATCAACACAAAGACAAGCATAAGATGGTTGAAATGTAAAATAGAGAGTTGTGTCATTATTGTGTCAAGTGTCATTATTTGTGTTTAAAGTCCTGCACAGGTCTGGTCTGTGCCGCCAATACGTCTCTGATCCTTCCTCTCACACCCTTTTCTGCTCCCAAGTCACTCTCGTCTTCTTCATAACTTTTTCTCGGCCACACTGTATCAAAGCCCTTGGCGTGTTCTGTATATAAGTGATATAAAAACAAAAGGACTTGACTTGACAAACCCCATCAGTTACACTTTTGATCTCCTTGCAGGCTTATGGGAATGACAGTGCCATCGTCAGTCCTGTGCTTTGTCATTGACACCACAGGAAGCATGAGTGATGACATCGCAGAGGTCCGGCGGGTGACTGCAAACATTGTGAACAGTAGACGGGGAACTCTGGATGAACCTCCAGAATACATTCTAGTGCCATTCAATGACCCAGGTACATCCTGATAACTTGACTGTTGTTGTAGCTGTTTTTTTTTTTGCTTTGTTTTGTTTTGAAGTGACGCAGCGTTGTTCTCTAGAGTTTGGCCCTCTCATGAGGACTACAGATGCAGATGTGTTCATAGCGCAAGTGAATGCCCTCACTGCTACTGGAGGCGGGGATACTCCTGAGATGAGTCTGTCAGGACTGCAGGTACAACTGCTAAAATTCATGTTGTTGCAATAATTTGCTTGACAAGGAGTTACAAATGATGAAAGCAGATAGGCAATGTACTGTTCTAGGTTGCCTAGCTGGTTCTTCAGGTTTCAACTGTCATTTTTTCTCTTCTTGTCATCAGTTGGCATTAACAGGGGCTCCAGAGGAATCTGAAATATTTCTTTTCACTGATGCACCTGCCAAGGATACCCACTTGAGGAGCACTGTTCTTGCACTGATTGAGCGCACAAGATCAGTGGTGAGGATTGCTTGAGTAGTTATCCTATCCTGTCATCTGAGGTTTGGAACAGTGTAATGTGGGTCTGCTTGTCTGTCTCTCCTTAGGTATGTTGCCAAAACTACTGAGGTAAAACTAGGCAGGGTCAAATTCAATGTCACCGTACTGTAGCTTAACAGCCTGCCCGTTTGTTTTGCCAAGCGTCACCTTTTTTATAATCATCTATGGGAAATATGATCACTTTCACACCATGTTTTACACCACTTTCTTCCCTCAAGCACATTGAATGACAGCTGAGTAGGTCTATGGTAATGGATTTATAAGTCTATGGTAATACACAACGATAATAAGTACACCCCTTTTGAAAAGCAACATTTCAAACAATATTTGGTATCACTTTACTTGACGTCGGTGTCATAAGCATGTCATTACAGTGTCAAACTTACAGTGTCAACTACAGGGTTGTCTTTGCCATAACCGAATGTCACTTCAGGCCAACAGTCATAAAATGTTTATGACATGGATATAATTTGTATGACACTGTAATGACATGCTTATGACACCGGCGTCAAGTAAAGTGTTATCCAATATTTCAATAACCACACGTTATTTCCAAAATATGCATAGAGTAAGTTTAATACAACATGTGTTGAGCTTACAAGAGTAAAGTAAGGTTAATATTAAACTTAAATGACATATTGTTCCATTTTTGAGAAATCAAAATTGAGAACACCCCTACGTTAAAATCCCATTAAGAGGGTCATGATTTGCCTTAGTAGTCATGGTATATGTTCACATGCATGTTTCTTTGGGTGAAATTCAGCTTCTTGATGTTGACGGCATTCATACAGCCCAAAATGTCTGTCCCACAACCATGCTTGACTGTAAGCATGGGACAGTTTTCTTTGTACGACTCACTTGCTCACCACCACACATGCTTGACACCATCATATATAATACAACAAATTTGTTCATCTTGGTGTCATCAAACCACAGGACATGGTTCCAGTAACCCATATCCTTAGTCTGTTTTTCTCTGATGAGACCGTTGTGGGGGCTGCCCTGTGAGCCTCAGCTTGGACTGAAGGTGTTCTCAACTTGAAGCAAAAAAGTGAATTTCCAGCAGATGATTTCCCTTTAGGGTTGTTCCCCGTGCAAAAATGAAGTTTAATACAAAAACTATGTTCACCCTCTGTGCTGTTTGTGCGCATTAAAAGTGCTGGTTTGGCGTTTCAGCTGGTTACACGCGGCTACGGTAAGAACCGTGCGTTTCCCCAGTCCAAGCCTCATTGCCCACTGATTGTGGGCACTTGTAATTATAGGCCTACCTATCAGCTATGTGACCTATAATAAAAGTGAAGTGCTACCGCATGTGGCTAAAACTACGCTAAAACCTACCTGTAGGTGAGAATAAAATGGCTCCTACAATCATGATAAAGACAGATGGTGTAATGGTAACCAAGACAGCAAAGAAAACCGTCCCATGCTTACAGTCAACCATGATAGCGGGACATACATGGTTTGGGGCTGCATGAATGCAATCAACATTGGGAAGCTGAATTTCAGTAAAAGAAAACATGCATGTGAACATATACCATGACTACTGAGGCAGATCATGATCCTCCTCTCTTTGGGATTTTAACATACTGTAGGTGTAAACTCACTTTCACATCATTTCACAAAAATGGAAAATATGTCATTTAAGTTACATTATTAACCATACTTTTCTGTTTTAAGTTCAACAGATGTTGTATCAAACTTACTCTATGCACATTTCGGAAATATGTGTGCTTATTGGAATATTGTTTAAAATGTTACGCAAGGGGTGTACTCCTTATTGCTGATCATTGTACGTTCAATTGAATGTTTGATTGATTGGTGTCACTTTAAAACTCTTTCTCACATGAACCCCAGACAATTGGCACCTTCTTGGCAGTCTCCATAGCTGGTGTGTGAATGTGTTTGTGTATTTTAAAGCACTTTGAGTCAACTGTATGGTTGTGTTATTGTGCTACAAATACAGTACATTGTGATTGAGTGATTTATTGATTGAAAATGTAATTTACAGAACATTATATTCAGGTATCTGTTTTATTCTGCATGTAATGGAAACTGTATGTTCTACTCCCTACAGGTAAACTGCATGTTGACAGGGTCACTGGGATCCCGCAGACGCAGGGCGGATGATGACAGTGGACAGAGTCAAGGGCTTCGGCTGTCCAGTCGGACGTCCACTCAGCTGTACGATGATCTGGCCCAGGCATCAGGAGGACAGGCCATCAAAGTCACCAAGGCAAACCTGCCGCAGGCTACCAGCATCATAGCAGATTCCTCCGGAGAGGCTCTGGTAATAAACTACACAATGAGTTGTGATTTTGACTGAGTGTTCACATGTGAGGGGATTCACAATGGCATTTTAGCACTGGCAACTGTTTTGCTCACAGACAGCTTAGTTTCATCATAGTGCTGTCAGAGTATAGTTGCTGCTCAGTGCAGTTTATCCTATTCATCACATCTAACTGATAATCGCTATATGGCAATAGCCCATACATTACATATCCATCCTGACTTACATAGCCATCCTTAGCTTACATAGATGTAACTCTTTCTGTAGGTGACCATATTTCAGGCTGTGAGAAACCCAGGAAAAGCAGATAATTTCTCCTTCACTGTGGATAATTCTCTGAGAAATCTGACCATGTACATCACAGGCACCTCTCCCACATTCACCATCACAAGCCCGGCAGGTTAGTGGGTGACACACATCACACATCACAAAGGTATATTGTTTTAAACCTCACAGGAAATAAGAACCGGAAATTGTATTTTCATTTTAAACATTGTTAATTGAAATCACTCACACTTCGTCATATAGTTTTTAGAGTATAACATCAAATACCATTTTCATTCTGGGATATTTGACTGAGCATTAAGATGTAATAATCTGTGCATGAAGCTGCAATAATCTAATACTGTAATCTCTTATTGGTGATAATTTTGGTGATAAAATTGGTGATAATCTGAAGCGACACTAGAGTTGCAATAAGATATGGAGATGAGACCCTGCCATGGCCAACCGGTAGGGTACTCAACTGCCATGCGGCCGACCCTGGTTCGATTCCTGGCCCGGGTCCTTTGCCGACCCCTCCCCATCTCTTTCCCCATTCGCTTCCTGTCCACCTCTCAATCTGTCCTGTCATCAAAATGGTCGTAAAGGACCTAAACGAATATCTTTAATATATGGAGATGAATGCGATGTGGTTCTCTTACAGGCATGACACAGAGTAACACTGCCTCCACTGGAGCTGTGGGGACCATCCAGTCAGTGGGAAACTTCTGGACCGTCCGCCTGAACTCCACAGGCCAGGGAGGACTATGGGGCATCAGCATGGCGTCCACACAGCCCTACTCCATCAAAGTCACTGGTAGCTGTCTCCATGGAAACACTAGATTTAGAATGACATCGTCTGCAAAGCAATCATTCCAAAAGTGCACTCATGTACAAATTGACAATAAAAAAATATTTATAGAACAGTAATTTAAACAATCACTCGGTCAAAAAGTTAACCAACTTAACCTACGTAGTGAATAGAGAAGTAGATTTGGAATTTCTACATTGCATTAAAATTGTTGAAAAACATTTTAAGTCCACAATGCCCACTTGCTCATGACTACTCTGTGCTTTGTAAATAAAACCACGAGTTGATTGTCAGGCGTAGGCATAAGGGTTGGTGTTTCTATGCGAGTTACTACTGGAATCACGTTACAGTGTTTCCTCACTGCTTTAATACAGTAGCCTCAACTCAAACTCCAAAGACAGTTAGGACACCAAGCCCTAATTTTTAATTCATCTGATTACAGGGTTATGAATTTTGAATTAAACTTTTTTCATCACTTGCCAAATTTGGCAAGTAGTAGATGTTAATTGTACTAGCCAAACATACACACAATATCAGTCAAAGTGGCTGGTGAGATTTCTTTTCTACCAGCCAAACTGAGTTTTTACCAGCTGTTGGCCAGTTGGCTGGTGTCAATTTAGTGCCCTGCCTGGTTCTATCATTATTAGTCTTTTCCTGAGAATGATCTCACTCATCACTTCCAAACTTCTTTTCGATATCTCATCCTGCTGATTTGAACGCAGGGCTACGTCATTTCACAACTTTTCAAACTGTATCATTATGCATTTTTAATTTATCATAGGCCTATTTATTGTGACACACAATGACTTGCTATGTCACGCATGCACCATGTTATTGTGTGCTAGAGATGGGATCTAAATTTTTGTTTTCCCCTGGCTGCGCGAACCTGGCTGCCCACAACTCCACCTCTGATTGTTGGAAACCGCTGTCAGTCAAAAAAATTAGCTCACATGGTTGGCTGCCAGTGTCTGGCCCCTCCTCACAACACCGTGTTTATAAACACGGTGAACCCAGGTGTAAAAATAATGTGAAGTAACATGAAAATATTTTCACTTTTTTCAGGTCAGAGTGGCATTGACTTCCTCTTTGACTTTGTGGAGATATTCTCAGGTGCTCATCCGACATTTGACGTGTTACCAGGCCGTCCTTCTGCCAGTAAGACAATCTACCAACCTACACCACTTGCAAGGCCACTACTATCTACATACAATTCAACATACAATTCAGCATACTACATGCACAAGTGAAATGTTCTTCAAATTCATTCCACAGATGAGAATGCCACACTCCTCCTGACAGTGACAGGAGGCGACAGTGTCAGTGTTTCTGAGGTGTTGCTGGTTCCCACATCGGGAGCAGAGGCGGTGGACACAACAGTGGAGGAAAGAGAAGGAGGGGACTACCTGGTGACCGTGGATAGGCTGCCAGAGGGCGAGTTCAACATTCGGATCAGGGGGGAGACAAATGCAGCCTCCAGGGCGTCGCCGGATGTGTTTGAGAGACAGTCATCCACCCAGCTCAGGACGTCTAGTTTGACAGTGACAGTGGCTGTGAGTGACAGGGGCTGTACCCCCACCTGTATGAAAGCTGAAGGGTTTTATGAATCCTTGTATTCAATGAGTGTTTTGTGGTCCTTAACATTTTCTCTCAACAGGCATTGAATGAGACTTGGGAGCCTGGCACTAGCCTGACCGTCCCCTTCACCGTGTCCACTGATGCCACCGGTGACATCACCATCCGAGCGACCAACGATCGTGGGTTCACTTCTGAGTCCCCCGCCTCTCTGACCCCGGGGACAGGAGGACAGGCTGAAGGCACGGTGACTCTGACCGCTCCGCCCAGCACCACCTCAGGCACTGACGTCACGCTCACCATCGAGGCGGAAACTGCTGGGGCCACAGATTCCAACTACGCTGTGCTCCGCCTTTCAGTTGTTGCTGAGGTAACACTTTTGTTTAAACCTGTTTTTGGCCATTCTATTTCAGTTTTTGCCATTATGCAATTTCATTCTTAACACGTCACCCTTCACACACTAGCATTTCTGTGCACTTAGTTTCAGAAATCCCAACAGTTCATAAATGAATGTTGATCTCTTTCAGGTAACTGATCTATCCGCTCCCACATGTGACATAGTTGGTGTGAATGCAAACTGCTCTGGCAACTGCAGCCTGTCGTGGGAGTTACTGGCCAATCTGACGGACGGCGACGGCACGGGCATTGAGCGCATCACAGTCCGACAGGGCAGTGGCAGCCTCAACACAAGGGTGGTGACGGGTTCGGACGGCGTGAACGTGACTCTGGCCACCTACACGGCGTCCTGCTGCTCTGAGGAGGTGGAGCTGGTGGCTGTAGATGCTGTGGGGAATGTGGGGACCTGCTTCAGGTCCATAGCCCCCCCACCCACCACGGCCACTTCTCCTACACCCACCACTACCACAATGCAAACTGAACCTGTGGCTGAGACAACTTGGGATGACATCGATGACAGCATCTTCTCGGGGCAGTCGAGAAGTCTGGACTTGGGTCTTCCACTCTGGCTCAGCCTGATTTCCTTCTGGCTCGTTGGGCCTCTGCAGCCCTGAGTCTGACTCATCACCTGATCCTCTGTTATCATCAGGGCCGGATTAACGCACAGGCTAGATATGGCTGCAGCCTAGGGGCCCCCACCTACCAGGGGCTCCCTGAATTGGCCAAAAGTGAAAATTTACAGAATTGTGACAAGATTGAAATGGTAAAAATTCATCTGTCATGTAAAATACAGTTGGTAGACATGTTATCCTTAATTCCTTACTCAAAATTATGACACTGTCTATTTAAAATAGTAGGGAAATTTGCCCTCCAGGGGGCCCCACAGGAACCCGTAGCCTAGGGGCCCCAGGTCATCTTAATCTGTCCCTGGTTATCATGTGCCTGTTGCCTCATGTGACCAGCATCTCAGCACTACTAAACTTGTTTGAAGAAGTATTTTTTTTCATAAAGTTCCTTTACTACTTTACTAAAAGCACATGCCGAAATTGTAAGGCTATTTTACGTCTCGATTAAAAATAAATACATAAATGAGCTTTCAGCACAATATTTTTTTTTACCTCCAAAGTGTGTCCCAAGTCTAGAAACTTCTTGATTGTAAGATGTTATTAATTATACAACACTAAGATGTGTCAACAATATATTGTAACAGGGCTGTGCCTGTTACTTCCTGTAACTGGGCATGCTGGGAGTGGGTTATTTTGCTAATGATAATAATCTATAATAGTCTTTAAACTGTTGTTTGGGAATGTTTAATGTACTGGGGTGTTATTGTGTGCATGTTGTATTCACAATGTTGGGGTGGATGGGCTATGATATGTTTGCCACCATTGTAATGGAAATTGGGGCAGGGATACCCCTGGCTGTTAGCCTTGTGCTATGTTGCCTGTGAAATTAAACCTGAATCTACTTAAATTTAGGGTAACACTTTACTTGACGTGTTACTGCATAACACATTCATAACAGCTGTTATAACGTCTACACGAAGAATTCATGATTGTGTCATAACACATTCATACCAAACCTTTCATGAACGTACCGTACAGAATGGCCGCAACTTGTCAAAATAAAAGTCAACAACCGCAAAAGAGAACCATACCCCTTTGGATCCACAGCGCCTTTCTGCATTGCATCTGGGTCAATGATTTCGACAGCGTCAAGGTGTAGAAGACCCATATTTGATTTATAATTTATAAGATTTGCATACCAGTAGGCTGGTTTTGTGATATTTTGCTAATTGGCATGTTGTTTACTTTTATTTTGACAAGTTGCGGCCATTCTCTACGCTAGGTTCATGAAAGGTTTGGTATGAATATGTTATGAAACAATCATGAATGCTTCGTGTAGACGTTATAACAGCTGTTATGAATGTGTTATGCAGTAACACGTCACGTAAAGTGTTACCCAATTTAGTAGTAGCAGTAGTATATCTACTGCTATGGTTCCTGATTTTGTCCCATTATCAACATACTGTGATTGAAATTAAAGAATAAATTCCTGGTCTGATAACAAAACATAGCTTTTTTATTACATGTGTGTTCATGTTTTAACAGTGTAAGACATTGTTTGAAAAAAAAAACAAAGAGCGCAAAGGTTATGCACATGTAGGCACTAAAACAATCTATTCTAAAGGCCTGATCTTTGCACATAAAAAATTAGTATAAAGAGGTAATTTGATGTCGGCAAATACACAGCCTAGCCACACACAAAAATGTCATCACCACAAAAAAATGTTTGCACACTAATATGAATTGCTTCAATAAACGTCTGCAATGTCTGGACTGGAATTACGTATTTCCATCTAGCCTTGTATCGGGATCTTGAATTGTTGATGGTACACTATAAACACTGTGGAAAGCCTTTTTTATTTTTCATGTATCCTTCATTTATCTAGAACTGTCCCATTGAGACTGGGAGTCTCTTCTGCCAGGGAGTCCTGGTCTTCCAGCACATCCCAAAGATTTTAATGAGGTTGAGCTCTGGACTGTGTGGTGGCCAATGCATGTGTAAATAGAAATGCACTCAGAGAGTGCAGACCTCCGCCAAGGAAGCTGTTTAATAGACTCTGCCCTGATGAAGGCCACTCCTTGGCCGAAACATGTTGGCGTTTTTAACTTTTCTACTATGATTTAGCCATTTAATAAAGCTATTTTAACTTTTTTGGGAAGAGTGCCTTGGATACCTCGTTTCTTTGGCTTCCATTTTTTGACCAAAGAGCACCTTCAGACTACCAACCAAAAACATTGTAGCCCTCCAAACTTTTCCTATTGTTCCTGTTTGATAGGCCACTTGACTATGTTACTACACCCTAAATGTATTTTATACATGTATACATCTTTCTGTCTTGTCTTTGTGGAGTTAGAAACTAGAATGTGAAAATTGTCCCCATTCCACAGTGGTAAATCCTGGATTCGGACCATCTCCAAGCAGTAATCACTTGCTCCTTAAGTCATTTCCAACAACTCCACTAAATTTCATCCAAATCAGTCCGTACTTCTTGAGTAATCCTGCTGACAGACAAACCAAAGCAACTGAAAACATTACCTACTCTTTAGCACCCTAAACCCCTCTGGTGCAATGACTTGCTTCTCATTTCTTTTACAACTACCTATGTCAGAAGACAGATCCTGGGGGTCATGTTAAAGAGATTTAGTCTGTTTAAGAAGGATCAAAATCATGGGCATCAGCAACTTTTGGTATTATAACTAGGTTCAGCTACAATATGTGTTCAAAGGAATACAGCAGACAGCATAGGCCTAGTGAATGAACAGACAATTCCACTAATCTTTTTTTCTTTCCTGATGGAACTGTAATATTCCAACATGACAATAACAAGACTTATTGGGCTGAAATTTGAAAGCATGGTTCAGGGAGCATTAAACATCCTTTTTACACATGGATTGGCCACCACAGAGTCCAGACTTTACACATCGTTCAGGCTCTACCATTAATACAAGATTGTGATTAAAACTTAATACAACACTGGAAGGGAATAAATCCAGACAGACAATGTAGAAGTTTCTTGAAACAATACACCACCGATTCTGTGGCGTAAGCAACGCTAAAGGCGATACAACAACATATTAGTGTGTGTGACGATTATTTGTATGGCGACGGTTCTTTTTTGGCCACACTGTGTATCAATTTGGCATCTAAAGAGGTATTTGTAAAAGCATTTTAAAGAGGCAGTTTAGACAAAGATTGTATATGAAAAATCTACAATCATGTAATAAATGAGAACTGTGGTCCTTTTTCCTATCACATCATCAAGTACATTCTATATTATAAAAAATAAAAGGTTCCAGTTGTCTAAATCTACTAAATAGTAAATTGTTTAACATACAATGTCAGCAGCAATCTTGTAACATAAAATACATTCAGAATCAGTGAATAGCACCACAGATGTCAGCTGAGCGTCACTCATGTACTTCTCTATGCTGGCTCCCAGGAGTTTCTCCATTTTGCACCACTGAAAAACAAGTGCAACATGAGTCATGACAAATGCATAATTACAAGGGCTGTAACGATACACTCAACTCACAATTCAGTTCCCATCAGTATTTTTGACCTACGTCTCGATACACCCCATAATTTTTTAAATCTATGAAGACTATGATAGTGTCTAAGTAGAATAGGTCACACAAGCCTCCTAAATATAAAATATATAAACATTTTAAAAACAGTAATGATGATGATTTGAAGCACCATCACATCATATCATGTGGCTGTTTTCTAGACTGAAAGGTAACAAAACTTTAAAGGGGTGCATCACGATACTGCCTTATTGCATTACGATACAGTATCTTGGCTGTGTGTATCGTGATTTCTGGGTTCGTTACAATATTATTACAGCTGTGATAATTACCGTTATATTACTTTTATGTTCTTACACTCCAGGCATTCTTAGTATTTAAACTTGCACCATAACGAAAAGAACACTCATGCTTAAACTGTTTAAAATCCTACGTTACAGGGCAAAAACCACATTGTCACAGCTATACTACCCATCATTTCAACAGATAGTATGCATGAATTGTATGGAAGATGCATCACACGCAATACTATACGTACCATGAGGAACAGGGCAGCCATTTCACTCGCACCTCCTTTTCACCCTGTAGAGACATGCGCAAAAATAAAACATGAAAGTTTGGTAACACTTTATTTTAGGGATACATCTATTAGCACTAATACATACAATGTGCCTGTATAGGTAACTTGTAAGGCATGTACAAAGCAAAATCAAACATTTGTTAGGCATGTATTCGCAAATGTCTTGTTCATGCACAATAAGGGATTTATTACCAACTTAACCTTAGTAAGGACCTAGTAGGCCTTAGCATTTGCTTAGTACATGCCTTACAAGTTACTTATGCAGGCATTAAAGTGGTAGTTCGCTATTTTAGACATTAAGCCTTGTTTGTGTGACTTCTGGGGTGAAGTAGAGATGTTCTCATCACAATTTTGACATTTGGTGCTGAACGGAGCATTTGGGTATTCAAGACTGCAGCCCCCCCACCTTTACATTGACTCCAATGAAGCACTCAAGCAATCGATCATAAAATGGCATTAAACTTTCGTTTGCAGAGACATGAAACTCACCGAGTGGTCAGAGGTGGGTAGCGATACGTTGGCTCGAAAATCACTGCGAAATACGCTTTAAGAGAAGATATATTCATTATTGTCCGTCTTCATTGATTGTATGGGTTTGACTAGTATTACTCCGCGCGACCGGAAATGGGGGTGCGTTTGTTTACGTTACTATCTATGGTTTGTATGCAAGCTGTAGTTTTTGTAGCCAGTCCCGCTCAAAGATAGCCGTTCTACCTCGCTCCTTGATGTCTACATAAACAACACACTATCGCTACCTACTGGCTGGATGTCTACTGCTATTCAACGGCGTCTGGGGAAAAATAGGTCCGCCAAATGCTAAACAACAGTTAGAAGGCATATTTCGCTGCAATTTTCGGGTCAATTTATCGCTGTCTACCACTGACCACACGGTGAGTTCCATGTCTTCTCAAACAAAAGTTTAATGCCATTTTATAATAGATTGCTTGAGTGCTCTATTGGAGTCAATGTAAAGGTGGGGGGCTGCAGTCTTGGATACCCAAATGCTCCGTTCAGCACCAAATGTCAAAATTGTGATGAGAACATCTCTACTTCACCCCAGAAGTCACACAAACAGGGCTTAATGTCTAAAATAGCGAACTACCACTTTAACATTGTATGTATTAGTGCTTATAGATGTATCCCTAAAATAAAGTGTTACCTAAAGTTTTGCACTGGATGTTCATTTAGTAAGCAAGTCACTAATATTCTGCAAAAACTTTTTCACTTACATCTTCTGCAGTTCTTTTCTTGATGATTTTTTCGACAGGATGTAGGGCACCGTTGACATCATGTTTACACTCTGAAATAAAACAAGAAGGCTGTATGAGAATCTAGAAGTACTCCTCACACACACACTTAATACAAGCAATAACCAAAAATTGACAATAGTCCTAATTTTAAATTCACCTGCTTCTATCACTCTTCGTCTTTTCCTGGGAATCTCCTCACTCGTCAGTTCAAAACTTCTTCTTGATACATCATCCTCTCCCTGGAGATCTGTCCGCTCATCAGCTTTAGATTTCATGTCAGACGAGCCCCCTTTAATCCCACCTTCAGGCAGCAAATCATTTGGAGTCTCCTCTGCGACAGAGTCAGCTGGTTTCTGCTGCAAGGATCTTGCGTCCACAATTGCGAAGCTAGTATCCAGTTTCTCAGAAGTGTCCTCAGCTCCGCTCTGGGTGCTTGACGTGGCTGTGCAGCTCCTGAGTGGAAGATTTGGTGACGACGACGGTGATGGGGTCCATCCTGCCGAGCGACCACGGCGCCTTGCAACAGGAGATGCTGCCTGGTCAGATTCCGGAACAGCGCTGGCTTCAATATCCTGCACTGCAGCGGCTGACGGCTCCAAGGACATACTGGAGCTCAGTTCTTCAGGACCAGCAGAGGCTGTTGTCTGCAGGTTCATCTGCGGAGGCTGCTGCACGAGGGACAGTTGCTTTTCTGCCGACTCGACTTGATCACCGAGGAGACCTCCATTCATGCTGTTGAGGAGGTCATCAAACTGTACAGAAGGGCGGACGCCTGAGGGGTTGTTTGGCGCACCCAAAGACTCCAGGCATTCTTTTTTTTGGCCAGGAGAAAGAAAAAAAAGGGAGTTATCATATGCCATAAAGGGAGCCTAGTCATTTCAGGACTCATGCAAGTCAATATCCGCACATCCTACAATAATGAAGTTTTACAGATGTTTTACCAACTAAGAAAGTTCTTACTCCAAAAGGCATTATTTGTCTTTGTCACATTGCTTATCTCTGTAAGACAAGATCTTCAGACAAGATACTTACGCATTTTAAACATTTGCCAAGTAGGAAAGTCTTTAAGATGCACCCTTATTTTTCTATATTTTGCACGTGGTTCATCTTGAGTTTGGAGGACCTGAGCAGGGCTTGTGATCTGTTGTGGGGGTGAAAAGGGGGTGAAGTTCTCCCTACCAGGAGGTCGGCCATGCTGCTGAGGCAGCGGGGGCAGGTCAGCCTGGTCTGACTCTGAAGTGGGGCAGAAATCTGGATCCTCAATGCTGTCCTCCATCTCCTCCTCCTCCTCCTCCTCCTCCTCGTCCTCCTCTTCTTCCCATTCACTATGGTGCTGTTCTGCTGTGGTAGTGGCAGCTCTTGCCCGCAGGTTCATCTGATGGGGCTGCCGGTCCCCTGCAGCCTCTGCTGACCTCACTGGAGAAGTCAGCAGCTCCTGCTGCTCGTCTGTCACACTGCTCAACATTATCTGGTACTCTTTGGCGACCCACAGGAAGAAAAAAACAAAACACAAAACAAATGAAATATTTAAATATATATATATATATATATTTTTTTTTTTTATTTAATATTAAAATATTTCGAGGTGCAAGAGATTAGTGTTCATTTGTCTCCTTCGAAACGCAACTCATTCACAGGAAACACTACATGAAGTACGAGAGTATTGGCATTGTTGTGATGATTCTTACCATATGGCTGCACTGCTGGCTCCATATTCACTTGGTTCTCTACTTTCACCATCGTACACGCCAGGGATAGTTCCATGGCCTGTGAAATCGAATTGAATTCAAATGATAAATAAATGCATTATAAATGCATTATTATGAATTGCATGTAAAAGTTATACAAAGAGTAGAGACCATTTTCTCTCGCACATGAAATAAAAAGGGGCACATTTCCACAGATGGTGACTCAACAATTTAATGCAGTTCCAGTCACTCATCTGGCATTGCACCCCATTACGTTGAACTTCGGCTTTTTTTCGCACACCTCAGCTGGCAGGTGCGTCGGAGATGGCACCATGGGTTACTCAGCAATAGTTCAAAGAAACTCCCGCACACTGACCATTTCGCTGTTCTTTCTTTAATAAACGACGTTTCGGTACTAGACCTTCATCCGGGCCGGATGAAGGTCTAGTACCGAAACGTCCTTTATTAAAGAAAGAACAGCGAAATGGTCAGTGTGCGGGAGTTTCTTTGAACTATTGCACCCCATTAGAAAGACTTCAAGGGAGCCAGAAATAGTTTGAAAACAGTTCGGAGAAAAAAAGCAGAAAAAGTGTCAATGCATCGTTCCTTGCCATATTAATGAGGCGCCATTGTTGTCTGAATCAAACAGACACTACTCTGCTACGCGTCACATAAATGAAAATTCCAGCTGCAATCCTACGTGTTTAGTCCTAGTCCATCCCCTCGGGTTGATTCCCAAGGGCAGTGGTTCTCAACATTTTTTTGAACAAACGCCCCCTTGACCTCATCATAAGCCTACCAAAGCCCCTTGACATTCATAACCCTGCCAATGACCCCCTTTGTATTGAAAATCAAAACAGACTATGCCCCCCAATGGTAACTAAGCCCCACCCCCACTCAGTTGTATCCTTCTCAATGCCCCCCCCTAGAGCTCCCCAACGCCCCCTGGGGGGCTGTAGCACCCCCGTTGAGAAACACTGCCCTAGAGGTATGGGTGGAGCTTGGTGGAACTGCTTTCATCGGTCAAGACTCAGGTAACTGGTGTGTGTAGTGTAAAGAAATCCCGCACACTGTCCATTCCACCAACAAACTTTAATACAATGTTTCGGTCATTCGACCTTCTTCAGGTAAAGTTACAAACACAATTCAAATTCAGGTTCAGGTTTGAATTGTGTTTGTAACTTTACCTGAAGAAGGTCGGATGACCGAAACGTTGTATTAAAGTTTGTTGGTGGAATGGACAGTGTGCGGGATTTCTTTACACTTGAATGACAAGCCCACTGGGATGACATCCTACGCAACTGCCCAACTACAGAGGTGTGCAAAAGCGTCTTTGTTGACCTGGTGTGTGTAGAAAGTATATTGAAAAATGTCAAACACCATTTTCTGGTACACATAGGTGCTCGTTTACAAACATTTGTGTTGTGAGGAGGGGCAAGATGCTACACAGCCAACCGTGTGAGCTCATTTTTTGACCAACGGCAGTTTTCAACAATCAGAGGTTGGACAGTGCGCAGCCAGGGATTGTTTACAAACGGTAGACCCATGTATACATACCTCAGTTTTCTCTGGAGCAGGTTGCCTGTGGGCCAGTGCATTATGCAACGGCTCCTGTTGTTCCCCAACTTGATCACTGGGCCGATGCTGATCCTGATGTGCATTTGGAGCACACGGCTGCTCCCGTTCCTCCAATCTCTGTGTGAGGGTTTCCACTTGTTTTCTTGTTTTCATCAACTCGTTTTCTGTGTCCATGTAGATGTGGTCAAATATGGAAACAATTTCTGAGGTGGTTTTCACCATCAGAGACTCCATGAGGGCCAGTATCTTGGTCCTGAACTGGACGAGCTTGGCCGGAGGTTCGGGTTTCGTTGGTTTTGGTTGCGGGGGGACTTGCAGGGGGACTTGCAGGTCTTGCAGGTTGTGACACTGGTTTTCATACTGTTTACACTGAAAAGACACGTGACAAATGACAAGAGGACATTGTTATTTCCTGCAGTAGGATAACTCCTCTTAGCTTTCGCCAGATTGTTTGATGGAGTCAACAGTCGCCTTTCGCCCAGGCTACGGTAACATGAGGGCAAGGGGCAAGCGTGTCTAAGGCAAAACACAACTCCACAATTTGGTAAAAGCACAACTATTGTTCATCAATATAAGCTACTGGTAACTAGTCATAGTAACAGCCGATTGTATTCTCACCAAATACACACAACCCTGTCATCACGTTGCAGTGCTCACAGACATGAATGAGCATACCGCAATCATTTGAAACTAGACACACACAGAGAGCGCAGACCTCCACCAAGGAAGCTGCTAGATAGAACATTAGACTATGTGTTGCACCCTGTCTTTCTGCCTTCTTTTTGTGGAGGTAGAAACTGAAATGTTTTGCCCTCTCCCGGAATTCAATTTGTGGTCACTAGGGGCGTCTAGATTTATAGGCCAGCAATGGTGAAGAATCTTTAACAGACCGACGTGAACGAAAGCATAACCTCCTTGGCAGAGGTAATCAGGCAACACATGTATGCAGGGTATCAACAGGTTCGACCAAGTGAAAATTAAGACATTTTAATACCCTTTTCTAAATAAATGAAGACCAACCTGTAAGATCATATACAAGAAAGTACAGCTTAACATCCAATTGGATGTTTTACACTACTAGTTAACATCCCCTAAAAATGACAATGCCTAATTGCATTAAAGATGATTACATTACACATCAAATGCTTTGTCCTTGTCTGCTTTGGTCTGTTTGCTTGGTTGGGTTTAGTTTTCATTTTGTCTGATTTGTTCCTAACACAGTGTAGTTGTGAATAAATAAATAATAATAAAAAAATAACTGCATTGCAAAAACTGCAGTTTCACTGTACTGCTAGTATAGTTAAAGACAGAATGCAATGGTTTTGACACAAAAACACTGCAATCCTGCAAACATTTTTCCGATCTTCTAGCGTCGTTTATGGTGAGCCTGGCCAAATTGTTGCCTCATTTTCCTGGTCTTAGCTGATAGGAGTGGCACCAAATGTGGTTTTCTGCTGCTGTAGCCCATTTGCCTCAAGATTTGATGTGCTGTGTAATCTGGGATTTTCTTATGCAAACCTCGGTTGTAATGAGTGGTTATCTAACTTAATGTTGCCTTTGTATCAGCTCCAAGCAGTCTGGCCATTATCCTCAGACCTCTGCCATCAACAAGGCATTTTTTGTCTTTTTCGCACCATTGTTTGTAAACCCTAGAAATGGTAATGTGTAAATATCCCAGTAGATCAGTCTTTTCAGAAATATTCAAATCAAGCCTTTCATCACCAATAGCCATGCCATGTTCAAAGTCATTTATATAGCCTTTCTTTCCCATTATGATACCCGGTTTGAACTGCATAAGATCATCTCGACCATGTCTACATGCACAAATGCAGAGTTGCCCCCCATGTGATCGGCTGATCAGAAGTTTGCCTCAATGAACATTTGTAACAGGTGTTCCTAATGAAGTGGCCGGTGAGTGCAAATCACCAATTGAGCCAAAACTGGCTGTTTGAAAAGTTGTGTCAGAGACGAGCTAAATGCATTACAATAGAGAATCTTTGCTTGTGTCCCTTGATGATTGGTACCATGCACTGCACATTGTGCGTCAGCAGGTGGCGACAAAGCGTAAGTACAATAAGTAAGAATAATGTAGGCCTACCATGGGCAGACGTAAAATTCTCTCATAGGCCTATTTCATGCAGACGCAGTTACAAACACAATAATAGTTTTACGGATTCTATTATAAACCTTGCATGTGCACAATCAGTTTCAAAAGCAGCAAAGGCTCAGCCACAACAACGGCGAATAAACAGAAAACAAGTAAGCCTACTTCGAACAAAGTCCTGTGCTGTCGCATGGCGAAAAACAGACACGGGCGTGGAGTTGCTCGTTTTTTTGGTTTTGTTTTGTTTTTTCCACGACTGACTTTTTGTCATTATAGTAGTTGCTGCCACCAACTCATTTTTAAGCATTGGGTTAGACTAAATGCTGCAACTCAACACATTATCTTGATTAATCTTCCAGCAAGAAAATGGTTGAACTAGCTCCCATATTACCTCGGCCTCCGGAGTAGTCGTAGAGCCGCACACACCTTGGATGCTAGGTTGAGCAGAGCAAAACATTCTGAGCTGCCTCTGCTGAGCTTTCGCGTAGGCAACATGTTTTGAGCTGAGCATATGGGAATCCAGCGCCTTCCTCCCCATCGTGCTTAGCTTAAAAATTTTACAGCACAACGCGCAGATGGCCACGCGGGTATCTGTGGGTACAGCCCTGAGCCACAAGGAATATTTCGGGTCTTCCAGCCATTTCGGACTAAACCTGCACTTTCCCATCTCTCCGAACAGATGTTAGTTAACATACACAGACCTATGAACATTCAACTCCGCCAGTCTAACAACGACGGGTGCTCGTAAAGTCCAAGCAATGGTTGCGCGAAGGTTCTCGCGCCACGCGTGGCTACCCCACCCCCATTCACACACGGTTCAACAAAT
Source organism: Engraulis encrasicolus (assembly GCF_034702125.1). NCBI lineage: Eukaryota > Metazoa > Chordata > Actinopteri > Clupeiformes > Engraulidae > Engraulis > Engraulis encrasicolus. The sequence continues at coordinate 27,062,900 of NC_085872.1, forward strand.
AGTCTAGGTGACGGTTCATCTCTAAATTTGCCTAAGCACATGTAAGGCATTTAGATTGAAATGTTAAGACAAAATAAGACTTTTCAAGGCCTTATTTGACCAAATGAAAAGTAATACAATTTAAGACATTTCAAGGACGGGTCCGCGGCCAGCTGTGTTCTTCATAGTTTTCTGCAGTGTATTTAAATGGCATACATGTTAAATTTTGTCCTTTTTCTTTTCATAGTTTATTTCTAAAATGTATGCTGGCCATCGTAATCTTTTCCAGGAATATTCACGAGGTGCTGGCCACATAGAAAACACCATTGCGACATTCTCCCCACCACGTTTAAGTGTGCAGCACGCCCACATTCCATTTTCCCCGCTGCTGCGCGCGCTGGAATTTTGTTTTGATCTTGTAGCAGCACATGCATGCAGTTGGGTGGGTGCAATTATGTTTAGCCAGCCCTATGTATATTTAATTCGATATTATTTCATGCATTCCCCTCGGGATCATTAAACCACTGCCCTTGGAGACTATATAGGAATACTACCTCCAATGTTCTCTGATGCTTTCGTTTGAGGTGCTTGATCATGGCCGTCGTGCTGCTGTGAAAAGCCATATCTGCTTTGCAGTGCACACATTGCACTATATTTTCAGTCCTGCTACGTGTGAAATGGTCCCAAACTAAGGACGTTTTTCTTGTTTGCCTCCTGGCGCCGTTATTTGCCGCCATCGTTACGCATGGAAGGTTTTTAAGTGAACAACTTGCCCCTTGGATATCCTGTCTGAAGTGTCCGCTAGTTATAAACATCCGGGTAAACGACGTGCAAAGGTATCTCCTCTATGGCACAATACAAAGGAACACTCGCTGTGGTCTAGTTCTACCACAGCCCTTCTAAGTGGTTCAACACACCAGAGGTCCGACAATTCAATAGCCCTTGGTGTTCTGTGAGAATTTCATCAATAAGTCCATTACTGGCACAGACATGAGACTGAAATTATGGTTCTAATGTCAGACGATGTTAATTAGCCTACATTTTAGTGTTCTGATTTCCATGCTTAAATACATTTTGAAATGTCAGAATGTTGCATAGTAGCAGTAGCCTACAGCATGCATATTATTTTCAAAGAATGGCCGGATAACCAACAATTGTTAACTGTCTTTCCAAATAGTCGCCCACCTTCATCCGTCTAAAAAGTTCTGGGTGTCTGTCGCGCAGATGGGACATTAAATTGGTGGTGTTCCCTCCTTTTGCCGCGATTCTCCTTCCACATGTTTTGCAGATAGGATGGCGATCTTCAACCAGCCGTCCAGTGGCATCTTTCCTATACCCAAAGAATTCCCACACTTCTGATTTCCTCTTGGCCGGTCTATACAGCTCAATCGGCGCAGACATACTTTCCTACAACGAGCAATTTCAACACGCTTGTTGATATAATTAACTGCAAAACATTGCCAGACCTCCTTCAGACACGCATGCGTAATAACTCGCCACTTCCTTTTCCGGTCAACAGGAGGACCATAAAAGGAATATGATGATGGGAATATGTGAGTTCGACCTCTATTCTAATTTCTCTGGTTCGACATGTTTCAGGTCAGGTCAGAGCATAGAACTGGATCTAGTTGGTTAACATTCACATGGAACTCAAAATCGTGTATCATGAATATCCATAAAACACAAAGATGCATGTACCATTTCCTTTTACCCTGGCCTACTACATGCTGCTTCTCCCTGGAGTAGAAGCACACTGGCCTTCTGATTAGAAAGAAACAATTACTTACTGTATTGTTCTAGGCCTACATGTCGCAGTGTCCCCTGTTTACGGGAAAGCTTTATTTTTTTTTAAGTCTCAACTTTATTTTCATGTCATGTAGCCTATTATTGTTTGATTTTACCATTATTTCTTCACATGCAGAATTAGGCCCTGAAAACACTGGTTGGTTTGTTGGGTGATGTCATGAGTGTTTCTATGTTGTAGTAAAAAAAAGGTCTTACGACACACTCAATTGGGAGTCCACCATGCCCAAGGGCCAAAGCCAAGAGACTGCAAGTGCGACCTCCTCGAGGACATTTATACATGTGGATGTGTGGACGCACTATGCGGAGGATGTGCACTATGCATTCTGTTCTGTCTTGTACCCCCCCTCCAAAAATAAATAAATATAATAAACAAATTATAATAAATAAATAAACAACCCACTATCATTTTGTTTATACAAATTCAGTATTTGTATTTGCACTACAACTTTTTTACATAGCCTAATATCATTTAAAATATACACACACCTTAATACATAATTCACCACTGCACATTAAGTGTTTTTTCCCTTTCTTTTTGTCTTTCTTCTTACATATAATTCTGACACATATTATGTCCACTGTTAGCTGATGAATGACTTCTTTCCATCGACATATCCTGGAACACAAGAAGATATAACCGTTAGATAATAATCATGGAATTGCAAAAAAGGACAAGCACATTTTGCCTAAATACGGTAGGCCAAAACCGACTTACTGCTTTCTCCTTTACTTAGTTGCATTTTTTTGTTAATCATTTGTGGTTGTTGCTTCTAATACTGATGTTATTATTGTGATTTTAATGTGAAAACTGCAATGTGAAAACTGCACCTTTGCTCTCCTCCTTAGATAATCCCTTCTGTTGTGAAGCATTTTCGTACAGCGCACAATCACCTCCATTTCCCTTCCAGAAAGCTGAGGCATTGCTGAGATTATCTGTGTACATCGAAGGAAACATGTTTTGTTAGCTCTGTTCCTCTTGTATAAAATATCTTTAACTCAAAGACAACTGTGTGGATGTTGTGCATCAACAAACCTTAGCTGTTATTGGGCCCCAATCAATATTCCTGCTGTATGACGCCCTTTGCCATACTTGGGACTGCATCAGAATTTGCCTGGCTACACTCTGTCAAACATCACATTCATTAGCCGTGCTGAGGTGCACTTTAAAGCAAGCATGGGAAAACCATGTGAACATGCAAAGGCGGATACTTACACTAAATGTCCTTTGTCTGCTTTTGGGTCTCCTCTTTGCTGCTTGCATGGTTGTCAGTCTGGAAACGTTTTGAATAACCTGCAAAAGACAACAAGAGCAGTCAGACAGTGACTCAGTCCCCTGCCTAAGATGGACGTCATGTGTGTTTCACATCTCAAAACTTTGCTGCAAACAGACAAAAAAAGACATGGGGGCAAGTAGTAGGCCATTCTATTACCAAATCACCCCATGAATACTTTAATACAGCAATCAATCAGTTCTGGATTAATTGTCATTCTCTTGTTTTTTTTAAAACATTTCCATAAGTGATCATGACTGTGGGCTTACATTACATTTGGATTTGAATGATATACAGTACATGTAGGTGTTTCAATGTTGCTGAATATTTTAAGAACTTTTTATGAAGATATGTTACACTTTGACGTTAAGTGATGCTGTGATCAGTTCCCTTGATGCACAGTACGTGTGCAGACTGCAGAGGCATTTGGGTTTTCTGACTTGACAACAGTCAGAGCATCTGACCATGCCAACATGGTGTAGGTGTAGACCAAAAATAGGGAGGCACAGTCTTTCTTTAAATAAGAATGCTGCCATTGCCCCTCAAACAAAATGTCATAATTATCACAGATCAAGACCAGTTAGGAAAGGTGAGTGGATTAAAAATAAAATAAAAAAGAAACTCCCACATCTAGTGTTAAATATCGTTATGCATAATACAAGGAGATTGACCAAAACTTCAAACTACTGTTGAATAAATAGTTCATACCACCAACCCAAATCGAGCCACCTCTGCATAGTTTCCTAATTTTAACATGTTTTCACACAAAATAGTCGTTTATGTCCAGTGGTAAGAACATGAATGTTACATAATTTGCAAATAGCAGTCATTGGTGAAAGTTTGGTAGAAGCTCAAAATCTCTGTTTTGAGGACTAATAGCGTCAGTTTGTATGGAGGGAACTCGTATTCCTCGCGGTCCAAATACTCATCACCAGGGCCCTAAATGAAACACCAGCCAAATGCTGGTGAAATTTTTACTAAGCACTTTGACCCATTAGTGAGTGCCTGTTTGGCTAGTAAGGTTAAGATAAATAGTTCATTTAGAGCCCTGCTCATCACCCATCATGCCACACGTGGTGTCGGGACCAAGTGAACAAGAACTGGTCCACCAAAGTCACACTAACATACTGAGTGGGTGGGAACTGGGAGGGCAGTGGTACAGTGTCGATATGTTTAAAATGGATGTTTCCTGGATTCGAGGTGATAATCTGAAACAAATATTACTTGCATCAGAAAATAGAATTGCGTTTCTTTGGTACCTTGCTGCTAAACAATATACATTACACTTTACAAACACTTTGTAAGGTAGACCTCTATACTGATTGGTAACAGAAACCAGCCAACCACTAATGCATTTATAAATGCATATAAAAAATATCAAGGCTAAGTAAAGATAAAGTTCAACTGAAGCACCATAATAGGAATCAAGTCATTTGACTTTGAATGTGGTGAGGTGTCATATTGATTTGATTTGGTGAGGTGCCATATCATGCCAACAGGTGGTGAAAGTATGTCACAAACTGCTGAACAATCAGGGACAGAGAATGAATACACACCAGGCACAAAAATAAACAAACACTTGAGAATCTTAAATTACCGCTTGTTACAACAGAAATATGCAGAGTATTGGGACACACCAAACTTAGAGGCTACAACAGAACAACACTCAAGAGTACCACGTCTGCTCACAAGGTTAGCTTGGACACAGCCTGCCTTCTGTCAACAGTTCATGATGCTGATGCTGATGTAGATTAGAAGAATAGGGTGGGGTTGGGAACATGTCCTGGATCAACTGAGCAAAGGTTAATCACCACCGCCTACCTGAGTGTTGCTGCTGACCATATCCATCCCTTTATGATCACAGTGGACAGAATGGCATCTTCTCATGGATACTTCATGAAAGAAATGCAGCTCGATGCAAAGCTCAGATCATCACACACTGCTTTCTTAAACATGACAAATGTTCAGTGTACTCCAGGGGAGCTCCACACCACACGCACCAGACCTGAATCCTCATGTGTCTTTTTGGGAGGGCAGGGAGATTTGCATCATGCAACCAGCATATCTGCCACAGCTGTTTGACATTTCAATATGAATCCAAATCTCTGTGGCACTTTTGTCTAATAGTTTGTGGAATCTACAACAACCAGAGGTAAGGCAGTCCTGAAGGCAAATTGGGGTCTAACCTGGTCTTTGCAAGTTATGCCAAATAAGGTTACAAGACAAAGACAAAAAAAGAAAAGAGAAATGATCTACAATTGTATCCAAAGGCTCCAGCAGCTAAATTGCCAAAACTTGCAGCAACTATTGTCCATTTGACTAGTCTACATTAATAACATGCTTATAAAATAATTTGTTTACATTCCATTGTGCCGTACAGGAACCTGACTCAATTAAGAAATGATATGTCCTTTATTGTTTTGATTTTTAATTTTAATTTTAATCTTCGCTCATTCAACTCTTGACAGACTCTCATCTTTTTTTTTTCGGACAGGCCATGAAAATGAAACTGCACATCAGCCACATCATCATATAATAAAATATCATATCATCACAGGCAGATCCCACTAGGCCTGCTGTGTCGTCGCAGGTGAACTCTCAGGTTGCTGGAGCGAGTGAACCTCATGCCACAGTAAGCACAGCCGAACACCTTCTCTCGTGTGTGGATGTTCTGGTGCTGGTTGAAGTTGCTCTGCCGCGCAAAGCCCTTTCCACAGTGGTTGCAGACGTAGGGCTTTTCGCCCGAGTGGTGCCTAAGGTGGATCTTGAGCTCAAAGTTATACACAAAGCTTTTGTCACAGTGGGGGCAGCTAAGAGGCTTCTTCCCTGTGTGGGTGAGCATGTGGGCCTTGAGGTGGCACAGGTGCTGGAAGCCTCTGCCGCACTGGGTGCACAGGTGGCGCTTGTCAGTGTGGAGCTTCAGGTGAGCTTTGAGGTACTTGTAGGACGAGAACCTCTTGGGACAAAAGGGGCAGCTAAAAGACTTTTCCTGACGGTAGCCTTGCTGCTGCTGCTGCTGCTGCTGCTGCTGCTGCTGGGACACGGGCGGGTTTTCGCTCAACACTAAGCTACTATTAGGCATCGGGTATCCAACAACGCCCTGAACCTGTACATCAGATCCAACTGACTTGTCAGGGAAATCTGCCGTTACCGGATTTAAGAGCAGGGGCGGAACCTGACTGCTCGGCTCCGCCAATGTGTCCAACTTAACAGAATATGACATTACGTACGTGTCTGCCTCCTGTGATGCAAGAGGGGAGATATTGTTAATGGTCTCTACCTGCATCTCCTCTCGGTTCCAGGTTCCTCTGGAGAGTGTCTCAGATGGATTCGCCATGTCTTGACAAAGCTCTGCGTCCTCACTTCTCGGGTTCCACACAGGTAAGGCCTCCTCCTCCTCTTTCACAAGAGACGGGACTGCCTCTGCCTTAAAGTCCAGTGGGGCGGAGGGGGGAGCCAAGTCACTGCTGGAGCTGCTGTGGCGACTGCTGCCTGGTAGAGCTACCATGGAGAGCAGGGCTGGCTGTGCTACATGTGATTCCGGAATGCTCTCTTGTGCATGAGGGGATAGAACCCCAGCAGGTTCTGTGTTCCTGTTTCTCTGTGTGGCGATGAAGGAGGGATCACACTCCTGGATTATTGTGGATCCAGTTGAAATAGGGCTCTGTAATGTCCACTGCTTGTCTGGCGTTGAAGATAGGGATGCCACACTGTCCTCTTTGTGTGCACTGACAGAGGCTACACAAGGCTTGGTTTCATGCGCCTCTGTCGAGTTCCACACCTCCTCTTGAAGAAGCTGTCCACCCTGGCGGTGCTCACTGACACTGAGGCTTAAACACAGAGTGTCTGCCTCTGCGCGCGCACACGCACACACACACACACACACACACAGATAATAAAAAACAGTAGTTAGTACTGACATGAAGCATTCTGTGCGTAACAAGAATATATTTATGTAATATTGCCTAGAACTACCAAGGCACAGCAATATTCATACTAGTCATATTTACCAGCGTGTGTCTCACTTTGGGTGCCATCGCTTGACGCACCAGGTCTTCCGCAGTTAATACACCTCGACCGCTTCACTTTTTCACGCTCCTTTTCCCTTAGTTTCAGCTCAGACAGCTGTAATTTCAAGCGCAGCATCTCTACTTCTTGCCTTCCACGACCCACTTCCTCCAAAAAGCTGTCTTCCACTAGCCTAGTAATCTCGTACATAGCTGACTTGAGGACAGTCTCCATTACGCTGGAGAGCTGAGCCTGAAAAGTGAGCACAAGGGCATTTGGCATCTTCAAGAGCAGAGTTGGCTATTCGGGGATGCGATGAAAAGTTGATCTTATTTAGGGTGTATTTGGCGCCCTGTAGGGAAACAATTTCATTTTAGCAATACATAAGAAGATAAGGAGAATAGTTTACGGCATCTCAAATTCAGAAATGAGACAGTCAACATCTATGGCGAACGAATTACCTGCAGGCCTATGTATCGTCACAAAAGATGCTGTTACTGTAACATGTTTGCAACGTGCGCAAAACCCCTTGCAATAAGGCACACTAAACATCTAATCTCACACCACTCGAAGGTCGAAGCGAATACCCTTTCTCGATAAGCTATGACATGGATTCCTACATTAGCAGTCTACTCACCAGTGGTGGGCTAGTCACAACTGTTTATTTATCAACAGCGGGTCGGCTGATTGTGTACCATTTTGACAATCAATAGCGTTTGACGTTTTTTCTGTGTGGCCGTGGCCGTTCAACGATGTTCATCTGTAGATATGGTAACGAAAATATCTTCACTGCCACCTATGTGTGTGGGTGATTTCATCTCTAGGTCTGTTTCACCAGACAGAGGATGTGGCTAGCTAGTCTATTTCACTTCTAGAACTATTCCTAAGGGTGGCGCTGGTCGCACATGTTGTCCACAGTCTGGTGTGTAGACTGGGCATAATCTAGATTCTACAAGGACTGTGCACTGTGGCGCATAATACACCGCCCAAAGAATAAAGGGAAAACGGTTACCAAAACAACGGAATGCAACTCCAGGTCAGTCCTAGGATGAAACTCAAATTTGTTTTGCGTACTGTTGTGAAAGTTGAAGCAATGGAGGTTATACAATCCATCACAAAAATAGAGTTATTCCACAGGTGGTGTCCACAGACCATTTTTCTTTTTTCATCCTTTCTTCCTGGTTTTCTGTCACATAGGCTATGCATTTTGGCAGTTTCACACCCCTGCAAAACAATGAATTTGCACATTCACCATTGGTAGGCCTACCCTACCCTGTACTCTTCTCAAATGATGTTGCAGGCAACATAATCTCCATGGCATCTCCAGGTTTGACATGTCTGTCACATGTTCAGTCTGAACCTGCTTTCATCTGTGAAGAGCATAGGGCACCAATGGGGAATGTGACCATCTCAATGTTCTCTAGGCCCATGTAGCCTGCGTTAGTAGTTCTGCCAGGAAGACTCAGATCACCTATGCATTTCGCAGAGCCAATCAGCGGCTGCCATCTCCTTTATAGCAACGTGTCTAACTCTCCCTTCTTGCTGGCTATAGGCATGGCCGGTCCGAAATCTCCTCCTCCATCCCCACCGCCACCAGTTGGGTCCAGTCTTCCTGTCCGGGGGGTTAAAGGTCCAGTTCCTGCTGCACGGCTACGGCAGGCTCTACTGGATCCGCCAGCGCAAGACCCGGGCTGATGATTGGACCTCCGCCAAATACTGTCTACTTATGCCAATTCCATTGTCAACTACGTTAACATTCAATCGCTAAATACGAATTGCTCTCTCTGTCTACTTATGCCAATTCCATTGTCAACTACGTTAACATTAAATCGTTAAATACGAATTCCTCTCTGAGTCTTAATCAGGGCTGTAGTGGAGGGTAAACGCACGTAAACGCCGTTTACGCACCTCTGGAATTTAGGAAATAGCGTTTACCCACCTCTATTAGCGTTTACCCACCTCTAAATAGCGTTTACGCAGCTCTTAATGGCAATTACGCACGTCAAAGTTCCCTGCGCCTTGTGATCTGCCGTTGGAATAATCCAAAATAAATTTGGTGTCATTTAAAAAATATTGTTGAACATAGGCTACTTAACGCTTTAGTAGGAATCATTTTCATCCACTCCAGGTTTCTCTCTACCGTTCGCAAATTAGTCACGCCCTTCTCATCAAATCTAGCCACTTGGCAACGTTTGTCCGAAAGAAGTAGAACTAGGGGACAAGCCAGTGCGTGCGCCCCATGTTTACAAGCGAAAGCGCATCTGCCCGCCGGTTCTACGGACGGCAATGCCGATAGAAACGCAAATGCACGTTCGCGGTGGAGTTGGGGAAAAAATCCCGCGTGTGAAGCCAGGTATGAAAGTAACCTAACACAGGAGTAAGCCTAGTAAACGCCACCAAATCCATCATTTTAGGGAGGTACAAGTTTTGTTACACCTTTGTCACGACTTATGAATGGTAGGTAAAACTCCAGTTCCTCTCTTAATGGCTGCAGTGCCTATTGCTAATCTATGAGCAACCATGCCACTACAAGTAGGCCCTAGCCTAGCTAAGTAGGCCTAATGGATGATGGTGGAGGGGTAAATTGTGAGGTGTCTTATAAAAATATAAGCCTAAAATGTAGCCTAATAGCACTTCATTATCAATTCAGTTGAAAACCACAAATGCTGTGTTTTTTATATTTAGTTTCCAATGTTATAGCCTAATGCCATTCATCTTTGTGGGGAATGGCTGAGATGGGCCTACAGTACATGATGGTGAATCTATTTTTAAAAACCTAATGCAGAAAGTGGAATAGGCCTATGAAATTGAGCTGCATTGTTATGCTGTTGAGCTACTCCAATATAGGTGTTAGGCCTGGATTGTAGCAAAGGCACACTCTGCATCATATGATCACACAAATTATGTGATAGGCCTATAGGCCTAACTGAAGAGATTTTAATTGTCATTTATAGTAGACAAATGAATGTGCATGCCAAAAAGTTCTAGTGGCTTTTAAACAAATGACCATTTTGGATGCGTTGATACCGATACTTTATAGGCCTACTATCATGCCTGGCCTCATACCCATTTTCATACCTGTAGATACACAGATACACCGATGATAGGCCTACACGCGTCGCGTCGCGTCACGGTCTGTCTGATCAAAAAAATCATAGTTTACCCACCTCTAATTTGACCACTACAGCCCTGGTCTTAATGGCAGAACTATACCCAGGTAGCAAAGTTTATCTGGTCCATGGTTGGCCCGATCCTTTTTTCGCCAGTGAAAACAGTCGGTCCGATTCTGGCTTTGTCCGCGGCCCAATAATGGTCCTATGACCGTATGCCGACAGTGTCGGCTCAGTGTTGGCTCAGTTACTGCATGAGACTGACAGTTATTTTCAGTGTCGGCAGAGTGTTGGCTCAGTTAGGCTAGCCTACTGCATGAAGTGACAGTTATTTTCAGTGTTCTATGAAGTGTTGGCTGAGTCACGGTAACCAGTGTTCCAGCCGAGCCGACTCTCAGCCGACAGTGCCGACATTCTGCCAAGTTTGGGCCGACTGTTCTTAACGTTTTTTGCTACCTACACAACTTGTGCCGTGCCCCACCATCCCGCTCTATAGGCCTAAGCAGCAGCATAGACCCCACTTGTAGATACCAGGCTCTCGTGCATGCCCTCCTCATGAAATCTCTTTCTGACCATCCCATCTGATTCTGACCACCAACATGCACGTCATCTGCTCATTTTGCAGGGCTCTGGCTTTGCTCTTCCTGTGCCATCTGGCAAAAGGAAGGATATGGCAAACCTGGGTTGTAAACCGCCCCATTGACTCCACCACATTCCCTGGAGTGCTCTGGACACTGATGGGAGACACGGCAAACCTTCTTGCCACAGCACACATTGATGTGCCATCCTGGGTGAGTGGCACTAGCTGAACAAATTCAGTGGGTAATAGACACCATCTCATGATACCTAAGTAGGATGAGTAGGATATTGACAAATGCACACCAAAAAAAAAAAAAAAAGCCAGAAAGGATGTAAAAATGGAAATGGCTGTGGCCACCACCTGCAGAATAACGGTTTTGTGGACGTTTTTGTTGTTGATGTTACTTTTATTTCTACTCATTACTTGTTAAATGTGTACAACAAACAATGAGTGTTGCTTCCTAGCTGGACAGGATCACACTTCTGTGATTGACCTTCAGCTGCATTGCATTGTTTTGGTGCTCCCTTTATTTTTTGGAATAACTGGAATACCTTTGGTGAGGGCATCAGTCAACATTTTTCACCAGCGAGACAATACAGTAACCATCTTGCTTTTAAAATAGCCCCAGACTAAAACATACACAACAAATAGCTGAAACCCATCACTCTTGTTTTGGGTAAAACATATCATTTAATTTCTTAGGCCAATCTTACCTTGAGTTCAGGAATTGGGTTTTAATCAAACTACTGTATATCTGAACAAGTGAAGTGTTTAAACTTTAAGGGGATTCAGGCATCAATAGTGAAAAGGACATAAATAGAGGGGGCACTGGATATTGCGATATATTAAACACATCCGTGTACAGCCAAGTCATCTCCAGACAAGAGTCTGGGAACGTCCAAATCCAGATGATGTCTGCATTGTCTGAAATGCTGTCATATCAGTGGAGTGGAGTGATTTGAAATTATTGAATTTGACAAGCACTTGAAGCTATGAGAGTGCAATTACTAAACATACAATTTCAACAATTTTCATGAAATAATGACATTATTCCATCTGTCTAGTTAAGGTTCAATTTAATCTAAAGAAAAACATAATTAATTTACATTACATCACATTTAATTCTTTGGAAAGGACTGCGAAAAAGATAAATACTATACACATGTATTGAAAAAAACCAAGATGAAAATGTACATTTGCGTTTTGAAAACAGTTTGCATTTATTGCTTTACCACTGTTCACCACTCACCCAATACACCACAGTGCCTGTTAAGATAACATTAGAATCAAATGTATGAACAAAAACATCTAACTCATAATATGAAATATTTTTTCTGGGGCTCAGTTTAAATACCACTTAACATTCAATAAACATTAACATATAGAGGTAGAGGTAATGAAAGAAACCGGTTTCCATATAAAAAAGTATATAAGATCATGATAATCAGATTTCCTTTCAATCTGTTCCTTTCCAACCCATATTAGTGTCCAAAACAAGCACCAGGCAGGTGGCAACTGTACTGTACAGGGGCCTACTGCAACAACGGTCACAAGTGAGCAGTGTGGATTCTCTGGTGCCTTTTGAGGTTGCACTTCTGCGTGAACCGCTTGCCACAGTCCGAGCATATGTAAGGTCTCTCCCCGGTGTGCACCCTGCAGTGTGCCTTCAGGTTGCTCAGCTTGGTGAAGCTCCTGCCACACAGGGCACAACAGAAGGGCCTCTCGCCTGTGTGCGTCTGCTGGTGGGCTCGCAAGTGACACAGGTGGGAGAACCCTTTCCCACAGGTGTTGCAGCTGTGTGGCGATTTTGACGCGTGGTGGTGGTGGCTCAGGTGTGTTTTGATGTTCGCCATCTGTGCGTAGCCGCGGCTCAAGTGGAGGGCGCCGATTCGCCTTCCTCCACTGGCGAAAGCCCGCTGGTGATGGTGGAGCTGCGCGGGCCTCGTGGTGGCGCTCTTGTAGAGCGAGGCGGCGGCGCTCCTGTCCCCCTCAGCAGCAGCAGCCAGGTTTGAAGCGGCTACCACTTCTGGCTGAGCGAGACCTAGACTTTGCTTTCTGACCGGCTCGTGGTGAACCACGGGTTGAGTGGCCAAGCCACCGTCGGTTCTGTGCCGCTGGGGCTGGGGAACCCCCATTACCTGGTCTATTTGACGACGGCTCGGTGACGTCTGAGGCGCGATGGGAGCCCTTGGCCTGTTTACTTTGGGAGGGTTACGCACCCCGTTGTCTCGAGGTGCCTCCTCCTCCGCGCTTCCCCTCCACTGGGGATACCCAACAACCATCGTCTGTTTGGCCAGCAGGGAGTCAGAGGGCCCGGCGTGATGCCGCACGTTAACAGGCTCTGTGGAGGTCGTGGAGGTGTTGGTGCCTGCCCGGAGTTGAGATGATGGAGGTTTGGTTTGGTCTTTTGTTAGGAGCTCAGGTCCTGGTTGTGTTCTCATGGAATGACACCTAGAGGATGCTTGGTCCTTTGATCCTTGATTGCTCATGCCGCCTTTGGGATGTTTCATTTCCACCTGCTTGGCTACTGCCTCAGAGCGCTTACAGTCACTCTGTACACCTGAAGTGTCTTTCTGGGGTGTTTGCCTGTCTCCTGAGAAACGATGGGTTAGTCGCGACCCAATGTCCTGGGAGTCTGCTGAGTCCGTGAGGATCTCTTTCTTCACTATGTCCGAAGGTTGAACACCATCCAGTTCTATGACCTGGAACACATGTTTGAAAATAATGTTTAAAAAAAACCCTTCAAGATCTCAATTCAGGTGTGTCTAGAAACTAAAAGGCTGGAGAGTGTCCTTACCTTGAATTCCCTTTCTGAAGCCGGAGAAAGGATTTCCTCTTGTGCCTCTTCCCGGTCACAGCTGCTCCACTTTACACCCTCCTGCTTTATAGCAAGGCCTTCCCCTCCACCTTTAATTTAAAAAAAACAATTGCATGAATACAATTAAGTGTAATACGCACAAGACAACAAGCAGTAAGAACGGCTATAGTGTCCAAAGCATTGCTGCACACATACAGTAAGCTGCATGCAAAATAACTGCTCATGGTGGGCTTTCAAATGATTTTGCATTTGGGCCTACAACAGGGCTCATTATTTCACATTCAGCTCTTCAGGTCATACCAGACAGCATTTGCTGATAATGTCAACACCTTATCTTATCTTTTGACACCCACCAGGTATTGACTCATTAGAGATGGGGGTCCTTCCACAGTCGGCACATCTCCCTCTCCGGCTTGTCTCCCATTCTTTCTCCTTAAGTTTTAGCTCAGACTGCTGTAGCCTGAGCCGTAACAGCTCCACTTCTTGCTTTCCACGGCCCACTTCCTCCAAAAGGCTGTCCTCGACCAACCTGGTGATCTCGTACATGGCAGACTTCAAAATAGTCTCCAAGACATTAGACAGCTGGGTCTGAAAACTGACGATGATAGTCTCTGACATATTTCGTGTTACAGACTGCGCACTTCCAATTGAAGCCTTCACAATGATATATCTTGGGCTAAGTTCACTTAAATCTGAATGTTAATATCTATTTGACATCCAGTCCGAGAGAGAAATCATGTCAAACCAGTGCATTCAATCCATACCTAGAAGGAGCCAGACATACCGCGATTTTCGTACACACTACACTCAATGCGACGGGCTCTGGCAGAGAGCGTTCACACAGGGCATACCGAGATACCCCTCAACGAAATTAAATAACTCTAGCAGCAAACCGTAGTCTGCATTATCGTCTACATTTGCCAGGTTAAAGCTATTTGATGGTGAGTAGTTCTAGCCTGCTGTGACAGCTAGCATGGTACCTTCGATACCTGGTAAGTTAGGCGTAAATTGGAGAAAAATATCATCAAGTCCCATAAACCGCATCAAGAAATTACAAAAGTGGACCATTACACAACAACTGACTGCTGTCTGCTGTCTAGATTTTACCAAGTTGGCTGGCTGATGGACGAAAGTCCCTGCTACAAACATCGGCGTATAAATCGACAACCTTGTTGTAAACAGTGATGTCATCCTGAAGTACGGTGGCCTGCGAGCGCAACATTTTGCGTTTTGCTAAATTGAGACGCGGCCACAACAGCGACCACATACCACATCCCGTCAGCCTCGTGCGCTCCCCTTTGTCAGCAGCAGCACAGAGAAGCAATATCTAGACACTTGCATTTTCTCAATCCAGCTTGACTAATAACATACTTTGTAAGAACTACACAATGTTTTTGACAGTGAAAGTGATATTCCAAAACGCCAAATAGCCATTTAATATAATTTTCTTCTGTGGCCATTGGAACTGGGTTAGTATGTTTTGTTTGTTTAGGAATTCATGTAAAAAGGAGGAAAAAAGTAAATGCATAGTGTTTTGGAAAAGAGATTTTGCTGTTAGCAGTTGCCCAAGTGGTTGGACTAGTTGTGACTAGGACTCTGTACCTCTGTATGCCTATATAATATGGTTATGATATGGCATATAAATAGGTTATCTTCCTTGAGACATGAAAAAATAACGTACCAAATATGCAAAGCTGGACCATTTTGGACCCCTGTTTTTGGATGCCAGGCAACTAGAGGTATTACACTAGGTATACTTTTGATTCCTGGCAGGCATCCAAGTGCTGTAAGATTTACTTTTCAGTGCATACCGCATACTCACCAAAGTACAGTCAGAGAGATTCTAGAATGAGAGGGGACATATGGCGGCCATCTTGGTGACGCCTCCGGGGTGCTATTTCGCGATTAAGTAGACCAGATCTGAGAGTCAATGGGAAAAATGAATGGGGAAACTGAGTATAGGACGGAGGGGAACCCAGCGGTTGTGAAAACCATATGGTTGAAACGACCGTGAAAAACTGATCAATCTAGACTACTTGGTTGTGTCATACGAGTCAAAATAAAGCTTTTTGAGCCACTTTTCTCACGGTTTTTTTGACAGAGCGCAGGCGCAGTAGTTCCATAACGGCACGAGAGCAACGGCTTTTCAAAACTGAGCATGTGCATAATTTCGCGTGCGCCGATGCAGCCAGATGATTGGATCACTGGCAACGCAGCTCAGCAGGCACATTGGCTCTTATTACCAGAAAGGCGGGAGATGTGCGGGTAGACGCCATATTTGCGTTACGAATCTTCACCGTTAATTTCTATGTACCTGTTCTATCTCCTCTTACTAGAATATTTCTGGTACAGTCCTAGCATAGGCGCCGACTTCGGGGGTGCTCCAGGGCCCGGGCACCCACGAGAATCTGTGGGCACCCACGGAAAATATGGGCACCCCATGCGCACCCATGGCCAATTCCGCGCGCTACAGTAATTTGATCAACGAGAAATCTTCTAAATCTTGCACGCTAAGTTTTAGAGCGTGTATCTAATTCATTTGGAAGATTGTCAGACTTATATACCCATCCTGTTTGAAATACATCACGGTGGGCAGTGAAGTGTAATCCTTTCCATAATACAGGGGCAGCAGAATCTCTACAAGCAAACATTATAATTATAGTATTGTGTTTTAAGTGAAATCCTGACGTTCATTTTAGGCATATTTAGTTAATGTCTGTCAGAGAATGTTTCAAATAGATTGATTTGTGAAGATGCTAAACTGTGTAAAGCATGATGGGTAGACGGGTCGAGAGAATTCGAGACCTCTTCCGGCTGCCTGGGTTGGTTCCAGAACAATGATCAATCCATTCTGGCAGATTAAACATATTGCTTTATTTTCTGTTGTTTTTTAATTGTTTGTCGATATAAAAATGTTAACAGTCAGGGGATAAACATGTCATCTTGTATGCCTACTGTAAGCTATTTCACGCCAATCGTTTTTTGTCCTCTGCGGTTGCTCTTGTACACAATCAGTAACCATAGAAACATGTTTGGATTGACCGTATGGCATACAGGGCTTTTGCCCAATGGACTGTTGATGAGTCGTGCTGCTAAAGCAGACCTCTTCGAGATAGCAGATATTGATAAAGCTCGTTGTCTGTTAGGGTAAAAAAAAACTCATAGATAACTAAAATTCCGTTGAAGGCTTCATTGTCGCTCTAAATATCTGCTGGAGTCTTGACTAAAAATGCCCGGTTGGAGTTTTCAGAACAGTGCAGTGTCTATGCAGACGGTTCCGAAGTTGAAGTAGGCCCTAGTTCTATCACAGAGTCAGACTACGCGTGAAGCTGTATAATTATGTTGCTCATTATTTCACACGTTATGGAAGTTATCGAAGGATCTAAGCCTACTTGTCACTACAAGCTAGGACTTCTTACATACAAAGGATAGCAGTTGGAAAGTTTAGCCCACTACAAAATGGTAAGTCACTGTCATCCTGCTAATCCCATGTGTAGCACCGCCGTGTGCTGTTTATTTGATATTTCTCTATGCTCTATGGGTCTTTAGTGATGGTATGACCAAGTTGAGCCTAAATATCCATGCTTGTTGTGCGCTGTTGGATGGTTTTGCCATTGTAGGCTATATGCGGCTCTGGCTGCTAACATTGTTGGGTTTAGTTGTGACTGAGTAGCCTGGTTTGAACATAGCTAGCATGAAGTGCGTGGTATATAAACGCTGTGTTGCAAGTGACTGAACGCCAGTCTGAATTCACTGTGGGCGCTCGCGTTGCTGCTGCTGTTATTGTTTTCAATTGAGATCCTCTTTGGACGTCTGTATTAGGCTACTGCACAATGCTGCTATGCTTCATAAAAATGTATTTGAAGACATACAACTTTCACATGCATGGTTTCATTTTAGTAACTGACTGCATAGTCAGTGACTGCAGACTTAGCTTTAGTGGCATGCTCAAGGAAAATCTTGATCTTCTAGCTTCACAGCTGTGTTCATTTTAAACACGGTCACCTTTAGTCATAATGCCGTCTAGAAAAAGGCACCGGCAAACGTGATCTGGGCTTTGCGTTTAATTTATAGGCCCTTCACCATGTAAAGCAATTCCATTTTCAATCTCAATTCAAATATAGGCAAATTTATTGTAAAATAGCCTATTGATTTGACAACCACAACGAAAATAAATAAGCTTAGAATACATTTATTATGTAGCCTACTCATTCAAATAAAGTCACCAACTCATGAACCGGTTATGTTGTTGGAAAGCAAGGCATGGCAAACAAACGGGACTTTCTGTGGGTCGCGACCCCCAGTTGGGAACCGTGAGCACCCACGGGACAAAACAAAAGTCGGCGCCTATGAGTCCTAGCAATTGTATCTTTATTCAGTTGATATGGCTAAACTTGAAACTTGTAATAGCATTCTTAATATGAGCATGTTATACATGCCATTTTTCAGAAAATAATTAAATACAGTTTATACAAGTTTGTTTTATTACAAAATGTAGTCACAATCATCTCAAAACAGAGAAATTCAACATGATCCATTTCTTTAAATACGAAAGACATTTTCCTTGCAATAACTTCAGCATGTGTATCCAAAAGTTAAAAACACTGGTGGTAATAATAAAATATAGTACAATCACAACATCTTTGAAGTTCAATGATGGCATTTAAAAAATAAAAAAACAGACAACAGTAGAGAACATCTAGAAACACAACTAGCATCTACAACCAATATATACACATAAGTTGTCCGCCACACAATACTATACCAATGTTCCAAATCGCTGGTCAAATGTCATCAACATTCATCCATGAACATCAGTTTCTGAAATCAGGCCTGTGTTTGCGCTGGTGTGATTTCAGATGGTCCAGCCGTTTGAAGCTGAGGCCACATACCGTGCAGGAGTATGGGCGCTCTCCCGTGTGCGTCCGGTAGTGGACCTTCAGTATGTCCGCTCGGGTGAAACTTTTATCACACAGAGTGCAACTGTGTGGCTTCTCCTGCGTGTGGATCCGCTGATGCAGCTTCAGATTCCACAGGCGGCTGAACTTGTTGCCGCACAGAGAGCAGCAGTACGGCTTGTCCACGGCATGGCTGCACTGGTGCTTCTGGAGGTCGCCAGACGATGGGAACCCTTTGCCACAGTGGCTGCACAGGTGGAGGCCTTCCCCCTGGTGGATGCGCTGATGGACTTTAAGGTTGCAGGCCTGGGTGAACGTTTTCCCACACTGGTTGCATGAGTAGCGGCTAGAGGATGCTGCTCGGTGGGACTGCATGTGGGACTTGAGGGACCTGGCATCGGGGAAACTGATTAGACATTGGCTGCAAGTGTGCAGCCTCGCTTCGCCGCCGTGCTCAGCCACACCGTCAGTCGACGGCAACGCCGCGTGGCTGTAGGGGTCTCCTGCATACATCTGTTCGTGTTCAGGATGGACCAGCGATGAACTGCTAGGGAGGAGTCCATGCTCTCTCTGCCCGTCTTCGTCACCGTGCTGGTACATGGTGCTCGTGTTCTCCAAGCAGCCATCCTCGTTGATCAGCAAGTAGTTCAGATCTGCCGAACTAGCGTTGCCGCACGAAAGTTCTGCTGGTGACCGTCCATGAGACCTGAGTGTGCTTCTCCTCCCTTTTTGGAAGCTGGACGCGTGTGTGCGCCCACTGCTCTCCTCCATCACACCAAAATCACCAGGCAGATGAGTCTGCATGGCTCTGAAGCCGACAGCATCCTCCTCTCTTGCAGGAGAGTTTGACAAACCACGCAAGTCCCCCATGTCCAGATCCTGGCTGTTGTAAGACGTCTCAAAATGACCAAGTTCATCCATGCTGTATCGCAATCCCTGTGGGCCCTCAGTCTCCCTGTCTGGGCCAGGGTCTTGGGACCGGCTCAGCGGTTCCGCTTCCCACTCATCCCGGCACTGTCCGAGTTCCTCACCGCTGACACACTTACTTGAAGATGAGTGGAACAGCTCTCCCTCTGCTTGACAGGAAAATACAAAGGAAAAAGGAATATATTAGGTCTGTTCCATTTTCTACCTGACCATGCAATAGACAAGACTTTTGAGTTATGATTTAATCACATAAGTGTGCAGCATCATTCCTTTCAGAAGTCATATACTGTGTGTTCAAACCATTGTCAATAGCTGTGTACAGGTAGATTATTGTGGCAGTCACACACACTGTGTAACTTAAGATCTAAGATAATTCAATTGAACACACTCACCTTCCATACACATACTCCACTTGTCTGAGTGCTCCTGCACATTTCGCAAAGTTTCCTCTTTCCGCTGCGAGTATTCCTTTACTCTTCCCGTAGTAATATCCTGTAGATAACGAGGAAA
Organism: Engraulis encrasicolus; assembly: GCF_034702125.1. NCBI lineage: Eukaryota > Metazoa > Chordata > Actinopteri > Clupeiformes > Engraulidae > Engraulis > Engraulis encrasicolus. The sequence goes on from NC_085872.1 coordinate 27,082,807, forward strand.
AAATGAATGAATATTACTTTTTTTAAAAGCAACTGGGGCAGGGTAATTAGTTATAATACCTGTGTACCTGACTGCTGATTACATGGAAAAAAACGTACCACATCCCCAGAAGTTGAACCTGCTGCTGTTTCTGGCTGAATCGCATTGAAGGAATCTTCCTCAGTGTTGCTACAGCTGTTCCAGCCATCCTCATGGCTTTTCTCTTGCTTCAGCCCACTGCCTCTATCTAAGGTTTAAAAAATGTTTTGTTAAATAGCATGCCATAATTCAAAGCACTCTAGACACGTTATTGTTGCCGTTTCTATATTTTACTTACTCGACTGTGTCTCTCCACTCCTGTCTACAGGGTTCTCGGAGGTACCATCTGCCTTTCCACAGTTTACACACCGTGTTCGGCGTGGGTTGTCGCGGTCTTTACGTCTATTCTCAAACAGTTGTAGTCGCTTCTTTAGCGACTCGACTTGTTCTCTGCTTCGAGACACTTCCTCTAGAAAGCTGTCCTCTACCAACCTTGTAATTTCAAACATGGCAGCCTTAAAAACAGTCTCCATCACGCCGGATAGCTGAGACTGAAATGTTATTATCACCTCGGACATCCTGGCGAGTATTGGTCGCTTTGCTTTCAGCTTTTTGTCGATACAGCAGACAACGTAAACAAAAAGCTGCCACTTCACGGTGGTTTGCAATGTCTCCTATCTACAGACAAAAGTACCGACTAGGCGCCACATCTTCAACTGGGCGCGATGCTGTTACAGGTGGAACATCACAGCTGAGGCAGCAGATCTTATCAAACGACAAGCGCCAATATCTTGCAAACCCCAAATTCACACTTAGTGCAACGATCAGCGTTTGTGAAATCGATGCAGAATGGCTAGCAAGCTAACCACCCAACACCAGGATGTGAAGTTTCCCCCCACACGGTGCGCAGCATTCAGCTCGCTAGATTTTATCCAGGATGTTTAGAGAGGTGTTGATTCGTACACAATAATTATATAAAATCAACAGTTAAAGAGCGCCTAAAATGAAAGATGAATTACGCCCGTGCACGAAATAGCATTTCATCTCCACTGTCTTCCAACTTCACTGATAAAGCACACTGTTCCGGAAACAAATGTACGGGTCGGGGGAAAGAACAAAAAGACCACTCAGCGTTCGCCGTTTGCGCAGAGACGCGGCTTGGATAGCGTACTGGAGTAGGCCTACATAGAGATAGGCTAGGCCTATAGAATAACAAAATATTTAAAAACATTTACATTTTACATCAAGATTCATAACAAGATTCATAACAATCATTCATACTGTATACATACTGTTTTATTCACACACACACACACACACACACACACACACACACACACACACACACACACACACACACACACACACACACACACACACACACACACACACACACACACACACACACACACACACACACACACACACACACACACACACACACACACACACACACACACAAACCTTCAGACCTCAAGCACAGCAGAATGGAAGAGCAGGGCAACACCTACATAAAATAATGAAACAAGGAAATGATATTATAAACTGATAATTCAAAATAAAAAAATAAATATATTTAAATATAATACTACTATAATACTACTATTTAAATATTATTTATATTTATATACATACAATTAACATTAAAATAAAGGTTTAAACGTAGGCTAATTAATAGCAGCTTTTTCACCACACTTAGAAAAAAACATTTATCTTCACACTGCAAAATACCTCTTGCATACAGCTGAAACATATCCAGCTGGTTCCCATCATATCAAATGTTTTTAACACAATTGATACAGGCCATTTAAGTTATCATATGGAAATGAAGACATCTCCTGATCAATATCAGTCCAGTTCGCAGTTTGACCTGGGGAGTAGACCTATGCAAAACTGGGTAGGCCTAAGTAGTAATCCAGGTTAAATTAACCTTGAGGTAGTGGTAAATTACTTATTTTCCTAACTAAATGACACCCATGATATCTATTAGCAGATTTACCACTTCTTGCAGGTTAACTTGGCCAGGTTTATCACGTGATAAACAAATGAATGAATGAATGAATGAAGGAATGAATAAATTAATTTCATTTTTTTTTTCACAGCATAATTTATCTGTCAATGAGACGTAAAAAGTTTGACAGCATGGAGAAAGGAATGCCCATGAAGCAGTAAGCTTAAACTTAGCTAGTTTCCTGGAATACTCCCCTGCAGACTCAAGTTCGAATACAAAAGCCTGTATGGATTTTAGTGCATGCTATAGCCTGGTCTACCAGTGCCGGATTATACATACCGGTGGCACAGAGGCACCAACCATTTACAGCCAGTTAGGGGGCACCACATGACACAAAATTAAATTAAAGTTTTTAAGTTATTTAATTTTTACTTTTTTGAAAGTAGGTCTCACAGTACCTGGTTAGAATTTCTGTCTAGGACGTGGCATATGGGAGTGACTTCTGTGCCGCAGTCATGTCAGATTAGGTTCGTGATGAAACAGTCACATGCTTTTGCTAGGCAGTACGCATTCACACTTTGCCAGTGTGGTGCATTCTAACCAGGGCCCAGACCTAGGCCAACTTGGCCCTGCGGCCACAACCCAAACCGGCCTTCAAAGCCACTTAATCATTTTCCTAGGTGCTTCATGTGCCATCCAGTAGTGTACAATGAACTGGTAGGCCTATAGTCCTTAGGCCAAGCCGGGTCCGGGTGTTGGGGGGGCCCAAGGGGGGCAGAGGACCAGCGACCCCAAGGGGCCAGGCTAACCACGACCCAAACCAGCCTTCAAAACCACCTTGAGCACTGGTTGGAGTTGGTAGGCCCTAATCAAAAATACTGAATCAAACCAAGATAACGCAAAACACGCCCACTCAATGCAAAAGCGTCTGCTCAAGTTGGGTCTCCTAAGGGGGCGTTGTCCCCTACTTCTTCTTCTCTTTTTGAGGTGTTTGCGCAAGACATGCGCTACCGCCATCTACAGCGCTATGGGGACTTCATTGATTCTCAACCTCAGGACTCTGAAGGTCTCCTAACCGAAGGTCTCCTAAAGGGGCGTTCACCCGACATAAGGTGGATACCGGAAAAGAAACAAAATGACGCTTCTTGTTAGATCCACCTTCTTTGCCCTAATCACCCACCAACTTCCACAAAGACATAGCGCTTGTGCCCAACACAAGCTTGTGCGGAGTTGGTCCCTAACTCATCCATACGGCAACATACTAAGAAATTTGCCAGATGCTGCTGGCTGAAGTTAATTTGCACTTCCTTGCGCCCCCTGACTAGACTCCCATGAGAGCAAGTTGATGAGTTGCTACTATTGATTGCGGTTGCTACAAAAATGATTGTGCTGTGTATATACCTACGTATAGTTTGGTGGATTCTGCATTTTCGGTTTTCAGTCATGACTGATACAGTAGGTAGAAATCTCAGCATAGCAGCACATGCGTGGTCATGTGACATTCATTTTGTCATTTCAACATCTCAAATTTGAGGGAGGGAGTCACATGGGATTTGCTATTCCTTCCTAGCCCTAAAATTGATTGCAATGCAGAAAATTGCACTTTAAAAAAAATAAATAAAAATTCTGGGGGAGGGCCCCCAGACACCCCATTCACAAATTCTCCACCCAACAGTACCCCTGCTGAAAATGTGTTTCATATGCCATGTCCTATGCGCACACACTAGCCTAGTAGGCTATGAGTGCATTCCAATATGCACACTCCCGTCCTCCACTTGTGCTTGTGGCCTCGCCCCGCCTCCTGGCCCCTTCTCCGTGGAGAAAACAATAACAATTCCCAGCTGCCATCCTAGCCAAAAGAATTTTTCGGGGACTATTCTTCATTCACCACCCAGTTTGCAAATGAGAAAATGAATTTACAATTGAGCTTTAGTGAGATATTGAAATATAATCCTGTTGTCAGTGATTTCATGATGACGTATTACTTCCTGGTACGAGGCCACAAGCACAAGTGGAGGATGCAAGGTTGCATATTGGAACACACTCTATGTACATTCTGTCTCATTCTATAGCATGGATGAACTAGTGTGTATCGTAGCCCACAGTGTCCAATAACTGTGCTCACTGTAGTATCATGTATTAATCCTGAGAGAAATTAAGGTGTCCAGTAGCATGCATGCATATAAAGTAAAAACACAAAGACATTACACACAGGGTCGAGGTGCGGTTCGGGTGGGGTTTGGGGAGCAAATGTCTGGCCCAGGGGGCCATCATTTCTTAATCCGCCCCTGCACACGGGTGCTCTGTCAGACACCTGAAGCCACCTGAAGCCAGACACCTGAAGCCATAACCCAATCCACCAGGTGGCGGCAAGGCACCTTTAACATTAATTTGCCAACAAAAAAACCCAAAGAAGAAGAGGACTCGGATAGTGTAGTTTGTAGTGTGCCTAGTACAGTACCAACAGATGTTCTCTGGTTTCAGCATAGCCTTTCTATTATTATGACGGACCATGGAAAGTTCCGACGGCAGTTTACATCTGTGATGGAGAAGCTGCTGCATAACGCCGTTTCTGAAACGTTCAAACTCTTCGACAGTGCAGTACAGGAACTAAATGCAGAAATTGTACAAGTAAAAAAGAACTACGAGAGTTTGAAGTATAGTTCTAGACTTTATTCTGACAATCCACATCCGTGCTTGGACCTTGGACAACTCTCTGTTATAACAACAGAAGGCAATCTATATAAGCGTGATGTTGGTGTGCAGTGCGGTAAGTTGCCATTGGTGAAGTATTTCCTTATGTTCAGCGCTCACTCACTGTTCACATACTTCCTGTTTCGTAGAGTTTTTGCTTGAGGCAGAAATGTTCTAAGCTATGAGATAGGCGTCTGTCATTGGCTCCCATTATAGCCCCGTTGGCGCACGCAGCCAAGTAAAAGATGAATGGGAGCCTATTGGGCTAAATGGCCCAGCAGGGATTTGTGACGATTCTGTTCTCTGGTTTGTAAAGATGTGTGCACATTCTGTACCTTATCATGGAAGTTGTATTAGAAGTGAAGTTAAAGGTTCCTGACATGGCTTTGTTCTCCCAAAGACGTGTTAGTTTTGTCCTGCAACACGCTAGCATTCGGCTAATACCTGCTGGCTGAGGAATCTCTGCGACTATTCACGACCAGAGCTGACGAGAGACGTACTCTGATTGATCCTCCTAGCAGAGACATCTACGGTCACACACCTCAACCCCCACCACCGTCCAACATGTTAATTGAAGGTGCCCAAATTCTTAAGGATGAGCGCAGTCATTTCCTTTACCCCATGTACACATGCCGCTTTTCCACCACCTTAAATGCAATAAATAACAGGTGTCCGCAACAATCCTAACATAACTTTAAACACATCGACATCTGAAGTCAGACTTAAAACTACAAAATAAATGGCGTAGTGCCGTAAACTCGATTGTCACGTGTTATGTCATTGCTATAGTTGAAATAAGTGTTTTCACGAATCTAACACTTGACAAGATGCAAACGTGTCGGCAAATGCTTTCACTTACTCATATCTATCGAACGCGACTTCATTGTTTCCAGGGAAAAAATCACACGGGCAGATAGTTCTAAGAGAAGCGTACAGCCCCATTGGCACCCATTCATTATTTACTTGCCAGCGATAACATAGCTGCAGTGCCACTCCTGGCCACACCAGCTAGTTGTCGTTCTTGTACAAGATTCCATTTTCTTTGCTTGAGGTTAGAAATCCTGACTAGCTGGAGAGTGGACTTTACATCTCCGCCCCCTTGCACTCAAAACATTTTCAATGCCTTTCATTATGTAGGCCTATGTCTATATAGGACACGTTCATTTTTTGCTCTTAATTGCGGTGTAGTAGGCTAGTCCATCAAGTGACGCATTCGAGGCCAGAACTACCTGTTGAGCAGATCACCTGCTGCCACACACTACACACAGACAATGGGCGCGTTCGTGATGTCAATAGCAAAATCAATAAGATTTGTACAGCACATTATCATAACTTTCATTCAATGTGCTTAAGAGAAAAAGAGAAGATGCAAGAAAAAATGTTGTAGAAGGCATAATGTAGTCTAATTTGGACATGGAAGCTGGTTCCAGCATTTGGCACCTTAATGGCTAAATACCATTCACCCTACTGCATTCCAATATGCAGATTGGGCCTGGGGACTTGTACCAGGAAGTAAAGTCGTGATGACATCACTGATAACAGCATTATATTTAAATGTCTCGCAAAAACTCAATTGTAAAGTCATTTTCTCATTGGCAAACTGGATGGTGAATGAAAAACAGTCTTGCAAAAGTTGTTGTGGTTAGGCTGACAGCTGGGAAACTTAATTGTTGTCTCCACGGAGGCAGGACCAGGAGACGGGGTGAGGTCCCAAGCACAAGTGGAGGACGGGAGTCTGCATATAGGAATACACCCCTAGTCTGTATTTTACCCTTCTATTTACTCTCACTCTCAATGATTTTACCTTAGGCACAGCCAGTAGAAGAAAACTCGGTGATGACCAATAGGCCTACATCTTATAGGATGATATTGATATTGCTCTAGCTATCATCTACGATATATTTGGGGCCTAGGCCATTTAGTGACTTATCAGAAAGATATTTAAACTCAATTCTCTTACTGGTAGGCACTAATAACCAGAGATGGGACCAAGCCACTAATTTGCAAGTCACAAGTTAGTTTCAAGTCCTTCCAATCAAGTCCATGTCCCTTACGAAAATCGACCATGATATACCATGAATTCATGCTTTTTTGAGCATGGTTCGCCATGATTTTTGGTTTGACTAGGTTTAACTATAAAATGAACCAGGGTCATTCCACGCCAAATCAACAGGAGCCCGCGCACTTGGGTCTCAAAAAAATCTGAAAATATTACCAAGTGCACCCATGGTACTTAAGAGAAACACTGAATTTATTTGAATGTAATGTATACTCTCCGTGTTACAGCCAATTTTACTGGGGGGGCTGCCCATTTTGTTCACACACTTTTTTTTGTCAAAGTTCACAAGCCCATGGCACAAGAACTAAACCATGAAGGAAGCTCACATTTTGCATGCTGGTACATAGATAGGAATAGTTTGTTGCAAAATTGTCCGTTTTGGTCTGGATGATCCTGCATCGTCATAGCATTTCCTCAAAAGATGATACCAATTTTATTGCAGTTTTTGGATGTGCTCTGTTTAGGCCTTCAGAAGACATATTTGTACCCAATATAGATTCTTGATTTTTTCCCCCTGGTAGAGATAAGTAGAAACACTCTCACAAAACGCAATAAATAGAATGGAAACCCTATCGGTGTTTGAACAGAAGACCACACAAGTCTGACAAATCATTTTGGGTGTCATTTTCAGAGCTCCAGAACCCGTTGTGGGATTGTCCACAGATTTTTTAAATATATTTTTCCTTATTCCCCATGAATTCTTCTTTTTAAAAATGCCAATGAGACTTGTCTTATGTGATGTTTTCTTTTTTAATTTCCATCCTGAACATGGACATGGTTTAGTTCTTGAGCTACGGGCTTGTGAACTTTGACAAAAAAAAAGAGTGTGAACAAAATGGGCACCCCCCTCCCCCAGTGAAATTGGCTGTAACATGGAGAGTATACATCTTACATTCAAATAAAGTAACAGTGTTTCTCTTAAGTACCATGGGTACACTCAGTAATATTTTCAGAATTTTTTGAGACCTAAGTGCGCGGGCTCCTGTTGATTTGGCGTGGAATGACCCACCATGGTTTTACCCTGTATGCTTTTACCACGGTTTATTCATTAAATTACACTTAGTTGCCGCCTCTTTTATCCAATACACATATTGGTGACAGTCCTTGTAGTGATGTGGGGTTAGGTGCCTTGCTCAAGGGCACTTCAGTTATGGATGGAGGTGTAGGGAGAGGTTAGGCCTAAGGGTGGGATTCAAACCTGCAACTCTGTGATCTAAATTCCAACTCCCTAACCATTACACCACGACTGCAAACAAGTTTTTATGGTTTTTTTGTGTGACCATGCAACCCACAATTAACAGTGGGTGTTTGAGCATGGTTTGTGACTATGGTTAAAATAGCCTACTGGTACTGTTTGAGAATAAAACGTTTATTTATTTTTCTTTCATGCATTTTTTTTACACGGAAATGCAAAAAATGTATATATTCAGACGACTTGGAATGCTATTGCAAGCAGGGCTGTAGTGGTCAAATTAGAGGTGGGTAAACTATGATTTTTTTGATCAGACAGACCGTGACGCGACGCGACGCGTGTAGGCCTATCATCGGTGTATCTGTGTATCTACAGGTATGAAAATGGGTATGAGGCCAGGCATGATAGTAGGCCTATAAAGTATCGGTATCAACGCATCCAAAATGGTCATTTGTTTAAAAGCCACTAGAACTTTTTGGCATGCACATTCATTTGTCTACTATAAATGACAATTAAAATCTCTTCAGTTAGGCCTATAGGCCTATCACATAATTTGTGTGATCATATGATGCAGAGTGTGCCTTTGCTACAATCCAGGCCTAACACCTATATTGGAGTAGCTCAACAGCATAACAATGCAGCTCAATTTCATAGGCCTATTCCACTTTCTGCATTAGGTTTTTAAAAATAGATTCACCATCATGTACTGTAGGCCCATCTCAGCCATTCCCCACAAAGATGAATGGCATTAGGCTATAACATTGGAAACTAAATATAAAAAACACAGCATTTGTGGTTTTCAACTGAATTGATAATGAAGTGCTATTAGGCTACATTTTAGGCTTATATTTTTATAAGACACCTCACAATTTACCCCTCCACCATCATCCATTAGGCCTACTTAGCTAGGCTAGGGCCTACTTGTAGTGGCATGGTGCTCATAGATTAGCAATAGGCACTGCAGCCATTAAGAGAGGAACTGGAGTTTTACCTACCATTCATAAGTCGTGACAAGGTGTAACAAAACTTGTACCTCCCTAAATGATGGATTTGGTGGCGTTACTAGGCTTACTCCTGTGTTAGGTTACTTTCATACCTGGCTTCACACGCGGGATTTTTTCCCCAACTCCACCGCGAACGTGCATTTGCGTTTCTATCGGCATTGCCGTCCGTAGAACCGGCGGGCAGATGCGCTTTCGCTTGTAAACATGGGGCGCACTGGCTTGTCCCCTAGAACTACTTCTTTCGGACAAACGTTGCAAAGTGGCTAGATTTCATGAGAAGGGCGTGACTAATTTGCGAACGGTAGAGAGAAACCTGGAGTGGATGAAAATGATTCCTACTAAAGCGTTAAGTAGCCTATGTTCAACAATATTTTTTAAATGACACCAAATTTATTTTGGATTATTCCAACGGCAGATCACAAGGCGCAGGGAACTTTGACGTGCGTAATTGCCATTAAGAGCTGCGTAAACGCTATTTAGAGGTGGGTAAACGCTAATAGAGGTGGGTAAACGCTATTTCCTAAATTCCAGAGGTGCGTAAACGGCGTTTACGTGCGTTTACCCTCCACTACAGCCCTGATAAGTCATTGCAAGCTAAAACTGTCAAGTCAAGTCAAGTCTCGAGTCAATAGCGTACAAGTCGAGTCAAGTCACAAGTCATTCCTAATATTGGCAAGTCAAGTCTCAAGTCGAGTCATTTGTGACTCAAGTCACAAGTCAGTCCAAGTCACAAGTCACAAGTCCACATCTCTGCTAATAACCTAAGTAGGCCTACTGGAGTGAGATGATTTCTTTTCAGATTGGCAGCCATTTTGGAGTTGCCACTCCAGTGTACATTTCCAAGTACAAAAATTACTTCATCATAGAAGGAAACACAAATGAATGTGAACATTATTTGTGCCACATGCTTTTAATTGCAACCAATTAATTTCTAGGTTCTTATTTGGTGGTCATCTCAAAATAGGCTGCCATGTTAAACTTTCAATTGGCAAATCAGGTACATGTGATTATATTGCACACAGAATTGCATATGTGTATAGGGCTGGGTATCGCAGCCATGTTCCTGTATCGATTCGATTCTTAGGGCTTTGAATCTATTATTCATGATTCAATTTGATTTGATTCATTCCAAATCGATTCAATCCGTTCTCTTCTTGGTGCCAGGATTTCCCCCAAAAGATGCTGTTGCATATTTTATATAAAAATGTCAAAGGGCTGTGGCTTGACAGTGTTAACAGATTTGCTCATTTGTAAGTAGGCCTAGGCCTAATTGACTAATACCTACTGGGTATTTTCCATAGACTTAAATTAAACAAAAAGAACAAAAAAAAGAACAAAAAAAAAACGATTTTGTGCCCTGTAAATCGATTATGTGGATTTTAAATGAAATCGATCGATTATCGATTAAATTGATTATTTATACCCAACCCTATTTGTATTCACAAATATGCATTTTGTATACAAATCTTACAAAAATTCTAACCTTCGGCATTGCTTCAAGTCAGGCCAATAGCAATACAAATTTCGGGAACTTGTCGGGAAGCAATCAACTTTGAACAGCTCCAACGCCCATGGGTTCAAGGCAGTGATGTGGTTTAAGCAGAGACGTCCTAGTGGGACTAAGAAAATGTTTGGTTTAAACTTCGGCACAGCCTTTTCTGGCCTTGACCAGTAGCAAACCCAGGGAGGCGGGTTAACCAGGCCGTTTTGGGAAATGGTATTCAATATATTCTTGGTCAGACCAACATCTTGGTACGAGATTTGAAAGTCGATGATAATCAGGCAAACTTTCTCAATACTCTTATCTATGAAGGGAGATTTAAAATGGGCCTATAGTGTTTATGCACACAGGATTCTAAGTTACTCTTTTTCAGAATAGGGTCTATAACTGCCGTTTTTAGTGCTGCTGGAAAAAACTCCTGATAAAATAGAGCCATTAACAATCTATGAGCTCAGATGCTAGACAGCTAAGAACACTTAAACAAATCCAACAGGCGGACAAAGATGCGTCCATCTATGCACTGCCACTGCCGCCTTGTGGACACAGGAGGACATAATAATTTAAGAATGTGTTTCAGATGGACAGACATACCGACAGACCGACATACCGACAGACAGACAGACAGACAGACCGACGGACGGACGGACATACCCTCTTATAGAGATGGTAGAGCGCATCTAAAAAAAAACCTTTTAGGCAGTGTGTCTATATGCAACTAGATGTGCTTTAGGTTTACTACAAATCGTTTTAACTCCTTGTAGGAACTAAGTTACAGCATCAAAAAAGGTCATCGGGTTGAAGTTAAACTGACTAAGGTGGTCTTCTATAGGCCTAGACTCAAGTCATTATAATTGGCATCATGGCCATAGCTTCTATATAAAGAGTACTACTATTCTCATTAATGTATGGTATGTTAAGTGACTGTTCCACATTGCTTTTTAATGATGGGAGAAACCAGTCCATTAAAACAATACATAAATGGTCAGTCAATTGCCAAATGCAGGATACATGCAAGACAGATACAATTGCCATGAAAGCTTCGTGCTTCAATTTATCATCACTAGATGATGGTTAGAAATCATGTTCGACTTGAGCAAATGTACTACTGATGTCACACAGACGTGACGTGTCAACATGGCCCCAAACACACGGGATCAAAGCGTTTGCAGATAGACTGTGTAATTCCTGTCGTTGCTTATCTCCATTGATGTTTGTTGCAAGGGTCAGCATTGATCCAGTCGACACGACTGGTCTGCAAACCTGAAATCAGAGGGCGGAGAATGCGTAGGGGAAAACAAACGCACTACAATGGACTTGTTTTTGATGGCACATCCTGCAGCATGCCCACTGCGAAATTACAATGCATTCTGGTCGGAAATTAGGTGTAGTTGGCACATTAGGTGCCCCAGAGATGTTCAATAGGCCTAGTGTTTAGGTCTGGAGACATGCTTGGGCAGTAGTAGTCACTTTCACCTCAGCCTCTTTCATTTTCTACAGGAACTAGTTCAAAGTTCAGTTCACACATTTCAAAATGAACTAGTTCATTCAGAGTTCATAATTGTTTAGAGTAAATAGTTTTTTCATAGTTCCACAAATGAACTAGTTCATTCCAACAAAGGGGTTGGGGCATGTCGAAGATGTGTATGGGGTCAATGGCAGCATTTTGATCAAGTAGGACCTGCCATATAAAACGACTCAACCAGCTACAGGCCCAGACTAGATTTACTGACCTTACAGAAAGTCTGGCTAACTGACATGTTATTTTTAAAAAGAGCTGATATCACCCAGCATGTTCTCCCAGTTATCAAGAATTGTCATGTAGGAGCCATGTAGTGAGTGACCATTTCCCAGATTTTCTAGCTTTGAAGCTCTTCTGCAGTTGCTACAAATCAGGGGTTCCTATACTTAGCTATGACAAGGCCCCCATAGCCTACCGGTAGGTTCCAGCCAAGGCCCCCCTTACATAGGTTGTGCCATTCAAGTGTAAAGAAATCCTGCACTCTATCCATTCCACCAATAGACTTAGCTGACCTTCTTCTCCTTCAGGTAAAGGTGGGTTGAGCCACACATTTATTTCTGTTCTCCCACTTTCACAACCATAGTCTAGCGGTGTGTCTGTGTGTCAGTTCCCCATTGGGATATAAAATAACGATTGTGGTAGTGAGAGATGCAATAGATTATTATAAGGAAGATCTTAACTCTTGGCAATATTGTTAAGCTTAATTTTGTTTAATTTTGTGGTACATTCATTATTTTATTTTGTTTTGCTCTTCTTTTTCTTCCAACTTGCTGTGGACCCCCAGCAACCCCCCAGGGGTCCCCGGCCCCCACTTTGAAAACCATGCTATAAATGCTGCCAGGTGCATCACTTCATTTCTTTGCTAAAGTTCCTGTTTGTTTGCCCTGGCAATGGTGAGCACAGGTGTTCTGCATGCTCAAGTTTGTAAAAACAAATTCAGCTGTCAGAGAGTGCTTGTTCGATGGCTGACTTCACTCCAGTCTGCCCTCTCAAAATATTCACTCAGTTCCTCTTACAAGTCTACAACCTCAAACATCAACATCAATAGTAGACATCATGCTGCATGCATGTGCCAAGAATCCTACCATCACAATACCCCATTCTACTAGCCTGATTATCATCGACTTTCAAATCTCCTCAAGACTTGGTCTGACCAAGAGCATAATAATTAACATTTCCCAAATGGCGTGGTTGACCTGCCTCCCTTGGTTTGCTACTGGTTGTTTGCTTCCCGACAAAGTTGGAAGAGTTCCCGATTTGTCTGGAGCTCAGAAACGATATTTGTATTGCTCCTGGCCTAACTAGAAGCAACGCTGACGCTGACGCTGCCTGGCTACCATTCTACCCCATTTTACCATCATATTGATCCATTTCCCTTCCCAAAAAATGCATGAAATTACTCTTCATCGACCTGGGTCGATCCACAAAGCTTTAAAAAAATATTTGAAGTATGCCGAATGGCTTGGAGATATCACGTGGACCTCATTCTGGTGGCTCCAGTATGACCCGACCAGCTGTGTCTCAGGCCTCTGCAGTGTCGTGGTGGGTACACCGTGGAGAAGTGCTATGACCAAATGCCGCTTTCACACCCAAAGTGGTCACAGCTCCGTTTCAGGACCAGCTAATCGAACTGTCTAGTCTTTCCTCAACGCCTTTTACTTCGGTGGTGGAGAAGAATTTACATGAGCTGCTTTGCCGCGTGCATGCCCTTTGGTTTTATTTGGATGGTATGAAGGGGTTAACACACTGCAATCCGCTGTTTGTGTGCTATGGGGCAGCTTTGAGAAGCAAGGTCCTCTCCAAGGATAGGCTGGCACACTGGATTTTGGAGGCCATTGAGTTTGCCTACACAAGCCGCCATTTGGGGCCCCCCATTAGGAGGCGAGTGTTGTCGTGTTTGGCTCTCCTCAGAGGCATGTCTGTGAGTGTGTGAGATATGTAGGGCGGCAGGGTGGAGTTCTGTCCACGCCTTTATTTGTTTCTACATGCTGGATGTGACTGAGCCTCCTGTCCCACAGACTGTGTTGGGTATGCTGGCAAAAGGGAAGCTTAACCTCTGTAGTTGCACAAACCTCTGCTGCTCTCCTACATGCAGCTGAGTGTTGGCATATGTGTGGTTATCACAGTTCCTGTGACAGGGAACGTCTGGGTTAACTGTTGTAATTGAATTGCCTGGTGTCACTTCAATGTTTTGTCCCCACCTATTCTCAAACTAATGTGTATCTGTGCTGTCAGCAGTGCCTGGGCCAGAAGGGGCTTGTCACTTTGAGAATACGTGGGTATGTGCGACCTTGGCTGCGCACAACTCAACCTCTGATTGTTGGAAACCGCTGTCGGTCAAAAAATTATCTCACGTGGTTGGCTGCCAGTGTCTTGCCCCTCCTCACAACACCGTGTTTATAAACAAAACAAAAACATGCCAAAATGATGTGTGTACATTTTGGTGACTGAAAATTGCATGAATTTTTAATTAATTTTAACTCCCTGTTTGCAATGAGGACGCAAAAGTTAGTTCGTTTTTAAAATGGAAATATATAGGGAATTGGATACACACAATTATCTGCTGTTCTTTGAAAATGTCACAATGTTCCCATCAGATGGTTCTGAACGACACACTACAGATTCACAGCAATGGAAATTATTTGTTTGCAATGTGAGCCCTGGCCACTAGATGTCTCTTCATCCTGCACACAAAATAAACCATACCAAGAGTAGAAAAAAATCACTGAAGAAAACTTGTTTTTTGATTGTACAAAGAAAGTGATTATCATAATGATCATTGTTCCATAATGAAATTACATATGTAAAATGCTAATTACTTGCATAAATAAGCAGTGATGTGACATGGTAAATGAATGTGTTTTTTAGCTGGACCGACGCTGGTGGAGAGATCCTCGTCTCCCTGCTCCCAGAATGAAGACACACTTCAACCTTATGACCCGTTTCCCAAACTCTCTGAAGAGGAAAAGCAATGTTTGGCATTAGTGCTGATCAAGCAAGAGGTTGGTGCAGTAGTGCGTGCTTGCCATGTATGTCACTCACACATCTTGCCATTACATTTGTTTTTATGGAATGCTTATCAGCATATGGTTTTGTGTAGCACCGGTGGCATTTGCACATGTTTTGTTTATGTACAGTTTTATGTTATACAGTAGTCGGTAGCTTATGGTGTTACAGCAGTTTTATTGTATATTATGTTCCCATGTATGTTATTTGCACGTCATGGAGCAGCTTCGGATCTCATTTTGCTTATAATAACTGACAATAAAGGCTTTCTATTCTACCCTATTTTATTATATTATATTCAATGTATTTCTTTTATTCTTTCATTTTTCTCTCCTTCTCTCTCTCTCTGTACGCATTTACAGGAATGTGACTTGGACGATTATAGCTCTGCATTTTTCCTGCTGAAGCAAGAAGATGGTGAGCCAAAGCTTGTTAGGAGGCCACCCATCAAGGACATTCCACCAGAAGGTGAGAAAATGAAATTCCTTGTTGGTGAAATGCCAAGAAGATATTGTAAGTAGAAACACTCTTTGTTGAGTGTTCTAATCAATGTTCCACCATTTCACTCTTCTTAACACATTTTTCATGTGGTTTTTTTTGGTAGTTTTCATCTCATCAGAAGTCTATAAAACGACAAACAAGAAATGCCTTTCTGGGCGATCATCTACAGAGCCTGCTACACCACCTCCAGAAATGGATGCAGAGGAACACGGGAGCAGCCATAGTCAGATTCAAACAAGAAGCAATAGCGAAGTGAGAAATAATGTGTGTGAACGTAGACCAGCAATTGAAGAGACCAATATAGAGACATTTCCTGCACCGGGACCGGGAAGTGTTGTGGAGAAACAGACTACGAAGTCATCCCAAGATGAAAACAAAACTGTACGAATATCAACACCAAACAAAGCCCCATCGTGCACTATCGGGCCGTCTCAGGCTCACCCGGTTTTGCCTCTCGTCTCCGAGCAACGGTTTTCTTTAACCCAGACAGCTGATTTTGTAGTATTGTCATCTGCAACGGCAAAACTGGCTGTTAATTCATCCCAAGTTGCATCCACTGAAACCACATCTTTCACATTTTCCACGTCAAATGGCTCCTCCACCATAGGGCCTCCTCAGTCCAGGATTCATTCAGTTATGCCTCCACACACCAAACCCTCTACATGGTCTTCTTTGCATCCCCCTAATTTAGCTCCAACATCACAAGTGTCTCACTTTCCTGCCGAATTCCCTGGCTTACTAACAGAGCTGTATTCAAACCAAGCTGCAATTATTACAAATCCCTCAACTCAGGTCATTCCCTCACCCGCTAGACACACAGTCTCACGGGGCCTAGTCCAGTACCAACAAAATCAGATGCTTATGCCTAGACAGCAAGCTCCTCCGCTTCAAGGCTTGCCCCAAACAACACAGTTGCCGAATCCCCAACCAAACATTTCACTGGTGTCGACGGGCCAGGCCATGTTTTCAGAGGGCATACCACGGCCAGTTTACCCTCAACTACAACCAGCCTCGCCAAGTCTCCCCATGTCCCCATGTCTTCAAACAGTACAACCACAGCTCCATCCAAATAATTGGCGACCCTTACAGGAGAAGGTTTCGACCCGAGCGATCAACTTCCCACAACCAGGTATCCCTCAGGGTCATGCGGGAAACGCAGGGGAATATAATCAGTCACGGCTTCCATTTACTGACATGCCAACTCCACCAGTAGCACAGCTCGCCTCTTTTGGCAACATTGCGGCATCTAAGTCCCCATCCGTCAACGCCAGCAGCATGCCCACTCCTTCACCATGCCCCCAAGCCTTTGCTGGCGCCACAGTCAATCAACCAGGTGCTTCTTTAACACAAGCAACGCAATCGTCTGTGGTTTTGTCACGTGTACCTCTACCTCCATTACCTCCTCCATCTCAAATGCACACCCCTGCTGTGTCACTACAGCAGGATCCTACTTCAGCAGGGAATCTCGGACCGCCGACCACAGATCCATCGTCCAGCTCCGCTTCCCAACACATGCATCCCGGACCCATCACACATTGGCCAAGCTCTTCTCCAAGTCCGCCAAGCATGCCCTCCTTTTCATCCTCAGGCCACCACGCCTCGGATCCTTTAGACCACATGCAATTGATTAACTTGCTCCATGGTGTTCCCTCTGCTGCAGCTCCAGCAACCGAACCCTCTGTCCTGGCAGACCGAGCTCCAACTCCGTCCACGGCTCATGCTAAGCCCCACGCCAACTCTGCTCCCGTGCCGTTCCAGCCTCCTCCTGAAACTCCACAAGACCCCTTGTCTTATCCAATGGAAAACCTCATTTTTACCTACCTTAACCCAGAAGATGACTTTGAAGAAGGGTCCACTCCAACAATGCCACACAGTGCCAATACTATGGCAGAGGATTCTTTGGCAGAGCCTTTGCCCTCTACCAGTTCCCAGGAGTACGGTCCCTTAACCGAGTCTGTGACTCTCCCTCTGCCACCCCATGCCACGCCAGATCAGCCAAAGGAGGGTCCAAAAGATGATGATGATGAGGACGACGACGAGGAGAGCAAACAACAGAGTAATTTGGCGAAGACCTACAACACTCGAGCAAAAGGAAACAAGCAGTGCGAGGTGTGCGGACGGGTCCTCAGCAACGCCACCAGTCTGGCGGAGCATGCGCGGCTTCACACCGGAGAGAGGCCGTTTTCGTGCGGCAAGTGCGACAAAGCGTTTCCCACGCTCAGAGGCCTGAACCGGCACGTCCAGACGCACGTGGCGGAAAAACAGCACCGTTGCACCGAGTGTGGCAAGACGTTTGCTTACCAATTCACCCTGGCCAAGCACCAGCGCCACCACACTGGCGAAAAACCGTTCCAGTGTGCGATGTGTGACAAGCGCTTCTTCACAAAGTCGGACCTCGTCATTCACATACGCAGTCACACGGGGGAGAAACCTTTCAGCTGCACACAGTGCAACATGCGGTTCAAACACCGCATGGCCCTCAACATACACATGCAGGGACACCGCGGGGAGAAGCGATTCATATGCCAAGTGTGTGGCAAGGGATTTTTGGACCCGGGCAATTTCAAGAGGCACAGTCTCGTTCACACTGGAGAGAAGCCTTTTGCGTGCAAAGTCTGTGGGAAGAAGTTCTCTCAGTCTGCGCACCTCAAGAAACATGCCAGCTCGCAGCATTGATGGGTTTAAGAGGGGTTTTATTTTAGACATTTTTGGTGTATGTTTTTCTAAGGGTTTGAAAAGAGATGTTCAGAGCATTTTATAATAGCATCTGTTTATCAGAATGTGAAATGATGCTCTTTTTGTGTGTGGTGTTAGTTTTGTTCTTTGTTAACTTGAAAAATAATTAAGTGAGATGAAGACCTCCCATCTCGGGTTTTTTAATTTACAAAAAAAAACTACTGAATGGATATGGACCAAACACATAAATGGCATTCACAGGTGTTGCCTATATAATTATTGGATATGAAGTGGGTGGAAACTGTCCAAAGAATGTACATTTTAATTTGTTATCAGAAGTAATTTAATTTTTTATATTAAAACAGGTGTTGAAGACAATTCTTCTTGATTTCATTTACATAGCGTCATTTTATAAATATAAACAGGACAGACAACCTTTAACAGCAAGCAAGCAAGTAGTAGAGGAGTAGAGTAGAATAGATCTTTACATTATAATAGCTGCTACATTACAAACATGATGTCAGAAAATTGGTACACAAGATGTAATTAGGCCAAAACAAATATATCATATGCATTGCTTAAGTTAGAGTGGACTTTAAAGGTGCACTGTGTAAGATTGTGGCCAGAGTAGGTATTGCAACTATGCTGTCCATTGACAAATTTGATCATTTCATGAGTATTTACTGAGTAATAAACTAATATTTACTGATATGACCAAAGCACTTTAAGTTTTGCAGTAAAAAATTTTTTTCTTTTTTTTTCTGGAAATTCAAAATGGCGGACAAGGGAGAAGATCCACTTTTAATGTATTAAAAGTGCGATTTCCCAGTAATAATGAATATTTAGAATTGTATGGTGGTGGTAAGTATTCATAAAAAAGGTACTATTTGTGAATGGGCAGCATGGATTCTGGAAATGAACTACTAAATATATTACACAGTGCACCTTTAAATGACCAGTCTTTGTGTTGATACTGTGTACTGTACATCACACAACCAGTCCATAGTCAGTATTTCAAGAGAGCCGCAGTAATGCTTTTTCGAAGTTAGTGGATATGGTCACTGTTTTATCAACAGGCTGCAGTATCAGTTTCGGACCATATAAATTACCAAATAATCTTTCGCCCATTTTTGGAGTTGGTAGGCAACTATGTGGTGATCTCATAGTGAGAACGGCGTTATGTCTCGAAGCACAGCAGTAGCAGACAGCAGCAAACACAGCCACAGGGGCGCTGCCAGGCCGAGGGACGGCTGTCCACCGTGAGGTGTGGTGAGGGGAATGGGTGTCGTCGTCGGAGGCCGGATGGAGTGGAAGCAAGAGCCAACGTTGCCCTCCTTGTCTGTGACGGTGAGTTGGAGATCAGGGGTGCAGCAGGCCACCTGGTACGAGTTGAAGAGGACCGTTACGCCATCGGCCTCCGTTTCATTGGTGGAGACGAGGTCCATCTGACCCTGCTGCAGCCAGATGTTCTCCACTCCTGTGCCATTGCCATCGGTGATGCTGACTGTGGCCATCCAGAGGGCTTCACTGCAGTTGGCTGGGCAGCTGTTGTTGACGTTTACCACGGTGCATAATGGTGGGGTGAAATCCGTAACCTTTCAGGGGGGGGGGAATGAGTTAAAGTCAATTCTGACTAATTTTCAGATTAATGTACAAAGTACAATACATTTTCAACTACTTTATCATAGATTTTACCTATTCATTTCAGCACAAATAAATAATTTGTTGCACAAATAGTACCTTTTTAAAATAATCAAAACAATTTTCATAATTTTACCTTTTTGACCACTGATAGGCGCACAACCACATAATTTGAGTCAGAAGCACCACTAGCGGATTCTACATCAATGGTTAGTGTCACGTCTGTGCCTGAAGCAGTATTAGCAGGGCTGGTGATCTTCAAAACTCCTTCAGCTGTTGAGCCACCGACGGGTGTAACACTGCAAACCACAGAGAGAATGCAAACATATGACAAAAGTTGATGGCCTCAAAGTGCCTCTGATATATATTTTATATCAACATTTTATTTCTACAGTATACAGGTGTTAGACGAAACTGAAACACCTGTCATTTTAGCAAGTCTTTGTAATGCTTCAAGAACCATGAAACCTCCCACACTAAAATGACAGGTGTTTCAGTTTCATTGTCTAACCCCTGGTATCTTCCACATGATTCATTTGATAATCAAAATACATTGTCAATATAATAAATGGCAGGGAAAGCTTGGCACAACAGGTGTTGCAGGTATATTGTTCACACTGCCTTGATCGTTTGGACAAGTGGCTCTAAAGGATGTGTTATCAATTGTATTACTTATTTGTCAGCGTTTTAACTATCGTCATGAACGTCGATGCTTGCCAAATAATTTATCAAAAGCTAATGTGTGATGCAATGTTGTTAGCCTGGGAACTCCCATACTGCCTTTAGTTCTACACAATCGTTTTGATCTGAAAGACAGTATGGCGAGGATGACTCATAACGTACAAGATCATGGGATCTGTGTCATAATGGCCAAGCATTCCGACCTTAACAGTTTCTCTGCCCAATCAGAGAGCAGGGCAGTGTGTCATAATAGCCAAGTATTCCGGCCCAATACGGAATTTACAATAGGCAACTCCCCAGACCTAATCTCACTTGTGATTAGGTCTGGTGTTAACCAGGCAACAATGTTGTTGGAATACAGCATAACAGGAAAATCAACCTCTCACTGAGCACAATGTTAATTATATTATCAGGAACAAAATGTCATGTCCACCTAGTATGTGGATCATGCCAAATCGTCATTAAGGGTCCTGATGTCATATTTTGTATCATGGTATACATGTATTACTAGGGCCAGGGGCGGAGTGGCCCACCTTTTCCCACCGGGAGAATTTTCCCCTTGGTGGCCCTCTTTAAAAAAACAAAAAAAACTGAAAAAAAAAAACCAAAGCGAACAACATGGTTTCCTAACCAAAAACACAAAAGCCACGAAATCTGCAGTCGTACTACATGTGAACATTAGTGTTGTCAAAATATCAACCTGAAGTGGAGAATTGTAGCCTACACCTTGATGAAATGCACAGCCAGTGGTGTAGTCTACGTAAAACGCAGGTATACGCACCCATTTCAAAATTTCAGGGATTACAGTATACCCACTTAAAATTGATTGATCCATTATTTACAATAGCACAAATATATACAGTACACATCAAAAAATGCTCAAATATAGGCCTACAGTATATCCACTTCAAAAAGTAGACTACACTACTGGAGCCATCATCACAGTCCAAAGCATTCATAGGCCTACTAGGTTAGGCTACATCACGCTACTGCTCCATGCAAATGTGCACTCCACAGTCATTTTTGACCGTTTGAAATTGAAATATCGTTTAAGGAAGACAGGATGGGCACAAAGTT
Organism: Engraulis encrasicolus; assembly: GCF_034702125.1. Taxonomy (NCBI): domain Eukaryota; kingdom Metazoa; phylum Chordata; class Actinopteri; order Clupeiformes; family Engraulidae; genus Engraulis; species Engraulis encrasicolus. The sequence goes on from NC_085872.1 coordinate 27,104,327, forward strand.
TTGAGTATGGGGATTTTTAGAAGAGTAGGCTTACAAAATATAGTATAGTAGCCAGCTTACAGAAAGTCTGTCTACATTGTGCAATAAACCCACCATGCAGCAAATAAGCCAAACCTAGCTACTTCAAAGCTCAACCATAAGTCAACAAAATGTATAACCAAACGGTGTAGGCCTACCTTAAAACGCTGTCTTCGTCGCAGCAAATGTCTTTGTTTCTTGCAATCACTCTACTTTAATCCACAGCTTATACACACCCAGCACTGGTCACATCAGAATCTTGTGTGGTAATTATTTTGTTCCATTTCTTCAGACATAGGCTACATCCTAAATGTAGGCCTACCACATATAAATATATGTATGATAATAATATTATTTCGACTATAAGGAGATATACTGGTAGTTCTAACAAATCAAAACAAAACCCATTGCTTCTGTTAGGTGCAGTTCTCTTCCTTACCACTTGGTGGAGTCTGTTCGTAACCCAATTCAATAACCAGAGAGCAAGTGAATCTGGACTGGAAAGACTGTAAACTGTAACAGTCGTGTGGAAATCGGAAAATAACTCATAATTTATTAATATTTCCATCCTTTGGTAACCAATCTACATATCACAGGTTCTTCAAATACTGAAAACGAAACTGTGTTACTAAGATCTTGTAAACTTCCACGATTTACGGTGTATGAAAATTATCAGTAGCGAAGGGGTGTGGCCAATTTACTTACTTGACACCGTCAGTGAGGTATTGCCGTCTGGTATACGGTATAAATACTAACTAGGCAGCTGATTTTAAATAAATGTGGAAGCGGAAAGTTGGAAGTCAGTGTATGTAAATTTTATCTCAAAATTACAGGGCCGGACGAGAATGTAGGGCGGCCACATTGTTACATTTCACGGCCGCGGCCCACCGGGACAGGTCCCCGATCTCCCGACGGCCACTCCGCGCCTGACTAGGGCTGTAACAATATTGTATTGAACTGAGAAATTGCGATACACAATCATGATGCTGTATTGTGATGCAAGAAGGCAGTATTGTGATACGCCCTTTCAAAGTTCTGTTACCTTTCAGTCCAGAAAACAGTCACATGATATGATGTGACAGTGCTTCAAATCAATATCATAATTATTTTTAAACTTAAAAAATATATATATTAGTGGCCTCTTGTATCCTATTCTGTCTAAAAACAATCATCAAAAATCACAAGGTATATAGAAGTGTAGGTCAAAAATTGTGATACGAACCGAATCGTGAGTTGAGTGTGTCGTTACAGACCTAAAAACTACTGTGTTCTTTATGTCAAGTAATTACTTTTATTTTGATTATTTTTCCTAGCATTTTTATTATTATTTGCGCTCATGTATTACTATGCTTTCTATATAATTTGATTTGTTTTATATTGCTTTCAATGTATTCACCTTGAAGGGACATTCATGGCAAAATCTTTGTCGTTTCTTGCTCGTATGTTGAACTTGGTACTTGGCACACTGCTGTGGATGGTGAAGGGTACATCAAATTGCTTTCCTGGTTCCATGTTTTTATCAGCCACAACCTGCAGAGTAAATGAATGTAGAATTTCAGCAGAAGGTGATCAACACCACACCACAACCACAATATATATATATATATATATATATATATATATATATATATATATATATATATATATTTTTTTATTTTATTTATTTTTTTAATTTTACCTTTATTTAACCAGGGAAATAAAATCACATTGAGAATAAAATTCTCTTTTACAAGTGAGCCCTGGCCAAGGCGGCAGCACACATCACAATTACATTTACAGACAGGACACAGACAAAACAGAACAAATCAATATGGATGAAGAGATAAAATTACACAATAAAAAACATAAAATAATAAACATAAAACAAGATTAAAAGGAGATTTACAAGATTAAAAGCAAGCGCAGACAGATTTAAAAGTGTCATTAAGATAGGCTTTAAACTCAGCTACAGACATAAAAACAGCAAGCTTAAGAGATTTCTGAAGCTCATTCCAGTGAGTTGGGGCACAATGAATAAAAGCAGTTTTACCAAATTCTGTTTTTATTATGGGGACATTTAAAACAATGTAGCTACTTGAGCGTAGGTTATATCCTTGATTGCTAAAAGATAAAAGGCTCTGTATATACAAGGGGAGCTGGCCAACTATGGCCTTGTATACAAATAAAAGCCAGTGTTTATGCCGTCTAATATCTAGTGATGGCCAGCCTACTAGGTCATACAGCATACAATGGTGTGTAGAATGCTTTCTTCTAGTTATGAATCTTAATGCAGAGTGATAAGTAGAATCAAGCGATTGTAAAAGTGCCTTGGTGGTATTTCTACAAAAAAAATGTCCCCATAATCTAAAACAGGCAAATATGTAGCTTCTACCAACTTCCTTCTTGCAGACTGTGAGAAACAAGCATAAACCCATAAACGTCTATGACAGAGAGAATTCGGTAACACTTTACTTGACGCCGGCGTCATACCTATGACATAAGTGTCATAATAGTGTTATGAACGAGTCATAAACATAATGCCAAAGTCATAAACGTTTTATTCATGCCTGCATTATGACAATGTTATGACACCGTTATGTCATACGTATGACATACCGGTGTCAAGTAGTGTTACCGAGAATTCACAGCATGCACACCTTAATTGTGAGTGGTGTCACGGCCATCTGTGTGGTGGACTGTCTCTGGAAGAGGCTGGAGGTGACTGTGTCCTGCCCCTTCAGAAGCACCACAAACTCGCCGGCCGGTGCACTCTCCACAGACACCAGGTAGTTGCCCTCGCCCATGTGCTCGACCGTCCCGTTGGCCACACCTGATCCAGACACCTCCAGCAGAGCCGCTTCGGTTACCTTCAGCTGCCCCGGCCCCTTGGCACTGCTCAGGGTCAGCAGCAACATGGTTGGCATACCTGCCACGAACGTTGGAGAAAAGGAAGTTCAATAACTGTGTTGTTACTGTTATTTAAAAGTATATATTTGGTAGCTAGGCAAACGCCCTCCTAGTGACGCAACACCTTCGGCGTTGCTTCTAGTCAGGCAAAGAGCAATGTAAGTATCGTTTCTGATCTCCTGAAAAATCGGGAACTCCACCCACTTTATCGGAAACCAGTCAACCAGTAGCAAACCTAGGGAGATGGGTTAATTGCTATGCTCTTGGTCAGACCTAGTCTCGAAGAGATTTGAAAGTCGATGATAATCAGGCTATATATTTGGGGCCTTTTTCTGCCTTTATTATTGGATAGGAGTAGAGAGAAGACAAGAAATTGTTGGGATAGAGAGATGGAGAAATGGGAAATTACCCTGGCTGGATTCAAACCTGGGACCCCATGGCCATTGTTGCTATGTGGTAGGCCTACGGCAGTACGACACACCGCGTGTTATTTTTTGAGGACTTCTCGCGCACCTCCTTTGGCAGGTGAATTAGAGGAGACCCACAGTGGTAAACAAAGTTATAATGAAAACTCATTTGCAGTGCTGTACTACTTTGGTTTATGGTCAGTAGACAAAAAGCAGTCACACACACAGGAGCTGGATGCAATTCAGGAAAACTGAAAACTATTGAAAAAGCAGAAAATAAAGATAAAAACCAAAGACAAAGTGGAATATAAATGTTTATAATGTAAATGCTTTGGGACTCTTGCCCATCATCATGGTAGCTTGTATCTTTATTTTCAGCGTTGTCAATAAAGTTTTTTAGAAAATAAAGGACTTTTATTCAACCTGTGAGTAGCTGCAATCCCTTCTTCTCCACTCTGAATTAACTACTGTTTGAAGCGGTATCTGTTCGCTATCTGTTAACAAATCTTCGTTTGCAGATGTTTGATTGATGCTAAATATTCCATTCCTAGACCATGGCTACTAAAAAGGTAACGATTTCATTCGATTTTACGACACATTGCAATGCATTACATTTCTACTGAATATGGCATTTGCAGAATCGAGTATTGAATTGCCCTGCCCCGCATTGCCATGCATTGCTGATTCGATTATTGTTGACACCACTAGTGAATGCTGCTTTGTCATAATCGTGAGGGTGGGGTGAGGAGGCAGCTGTTGTTGCTTCTTCTTACCTGACTCTGGACGCCCCTCAATGACTGCATAGCCTGGGTGAGGACCCTTAAATGTCTCCACGAAATCGTAAACAAAAGTGATGGCACTCTGACCTGGAAATCACACACACACACACACACACACACACACACACACACACACACACACACACACACACACACGCACACACACACACACACACACACAGAGATTGAGAGAGAGATACGCATGATTCACACACTACCACTGTGTCATATCCACAGACACGCATCAGACTTCTCTTGTCACCACAAAGCTCTTATATTGGAAACAGTCATGGCCTAATCAGAATTAAGCAATTACGAAGAAAAAAAAAACCCACCAGTTACTTTGACAGTGTAGGAGCTCGAGGACTTCATTTGGATCTCCCACAGTCCTGTCTGGTTAACTGCGTTGAGTCGGATGCGTTTGAGATTGCCCACAGTTTTAACTTCTCCCAGAGGTCCACTCGTCTGTGATGAACTCTGAGTCACACCTCGGATGAGACACAGTCCACAATTCAAAACAAGCGCGCTTACCATTGGACCTCACTACCATATTTGGACATTGAGCCTCAGTTTACATTGAATGAGCACAAAAAATGGTAGTAGGCAAAGCCAAAGGATGGAGATGGTGGAAAAAAACTGATGTAATTTACATTTTCTTTACAATCAGCTTTCAGCATAAAAGAAAATCAACATGTATTCGTTTAATTAAAAATTAATAATAATAATAATAATAATAATAATAATATAAAATAAATTGCGCTAACAGCAACAGAGATAAGGTTCACAAACGTCAATGTTACCTGTGGGGCTTTTTAGAGTGAAGGTAATTGAATTTCCTGTGACGTACAAGGTCACGTTGGAGATCGACTCATCCAGAAGGAAAGAAAAAGTCTCAGCTTTGCTTCTAGACCGTTGCATAATTGTCACCTAAAGCGCAAAGACACATTTTAGAAAAAAGGACTCGTGAAATCGCATGAATAAAAAAAACGGTTAAATGTTTCCTATTAGAACACAAAGAATGTGTTAGTTTTGAAATTATTTTTCTTAATTCTGAATTGAGTGCTCATACTGTTATCGTGGTCCTGAAAAGGGAATTCCTGCTAATTTCAACATGCAGTCGTATTGCTCACGCTACCCTTGACTTGTCAATACCTGACAACACACCACTTTTGTTCAAACCTTTCCGAGATCTTGGCCCTTCTAATGGGGGGCATAGTTTGTTTACGGTACATCAGTAATGGGCAACCTGGATTAAAAAGCTACATTTCAGTGCCGCGTTTTCCAAAATACCTGGAGGGTTTTTTAACAAGAAGGTATTTGGAAAAGGAAAAACTGGTAATTTGGAATATGGATTGTAGTTTCTGACTCCAGATTATCCATCATTGGTCTAACATGGTTTACATGTTTTTTTTAAGTGTCTACTCCAAATATCATTCCAAAAGTTATTGCGGTGTTGTAAGGTGTCTGCTGATGTTGCATACCTATCGGATGATATTTTGAGTATGTTAAGACATCCAGGAAATTGGCAGGAATTCTCTTTTAATAAAACTTCTGTATGGAAGTTAGCATTATACACTATGAAACTCAAGCCTTATTGGTCTCTTATAGTTGCTGCTATAATAATAGTAATAATAACAATAATAACAACAGCAATAACAATAAGAATCGCCATACTCATCATCACCATATTCATCATCATCATCATTACAAAAATGGTAATGCAGCTTACAAGGGCAGATGTGGAAGTATCTACGATGATTTCAGTAGCCTGGGGAAGGTTGGACTTGGAGACCTCGATAGCAGAGCCACCCGAGGCCAATGCTAGATCGTAGTACACACGGAAATCTGGAGCACGGGCAGTGTACTTGAGGCTCCTCTTGCTCTCGGAGCGAGTTTTTTTTGGAGTCATGAATATGTTCACCTGCATAAAGTAAAACATTAGTGTGTGTGTGTGTGTGTGTGTGTGTGTGTGTGTGTGTGTGTGTGTGTGTGTGTGTGTGTGTGTGTGTGTGTGTGTGTGTGTGTGTGTGTGTGTGTGTGTGTGTGTGTGATTAGTATGAGGCTAATACGAGAGTTTAAAAAAAAAATCTGAAAATTGAAAATCTAAAAAAAAAATCTGAAAACTGAAAAGCTTACTGTTGATTTTGTGCTGCGGATCAGAGAAATGATGGTCTTCTCAAGATGCATGTCTTTTGCAGCAGCATCCGTGAAGATGTAGATTTGAGAGGAAGGTGGGGCCCCAGTCAGAGCGAGCTACACCATGAGCAGAAAATCAACAGTGGGGAGAGAGAGAGAGAGAGAGAGAGAGAGAGAGAGAGAGAGAGAGAGAGGGATAGAGAGAGAGAGAGAGAGAGAGAGAGAGAGAGAGAGAGAGAGAGAGAGAGACAGACAGACAGACAGACAGACAGACAGACAGACAAAACAATATGAAGGCAGAGAGGACACTATAGCAAGCCAGCTTCAATTGATTCATATATAGTATTTTACATCTACTCTCTCAGCACTGATCTGGTCCAGTACCAGCTCTGTACCTGCAGTCCTGACAGACACATCTCCGGGAGGTCCCCACCTCCGTCGGCTCCCAGGCCAGCGATCTTGGCTTTCATTACGTCAGGGTCAGTGGTCCTGACCAGAGGCCCAAACTCTGTAATAATGTACACACACGTCGTCTATTATTCACCCATAGAGACACTGTGTGTGTGTGTGTGTGTGTGTGTGTGTGTGTGTGTGTGTGTGTGTGTGTGTGTGTGTGTGTGTGTGTGTGTATGTGTGTGTGTGTGTGTGTGTGTGTGTGTGTGTGTGTGTGTGTGTCTGTGTGTCTGTGTGTCTGTGTGTCTGTGTGTCTGTGTCTGTCTGTCTGTCTGTCTGTCTGTCTGTCTGTCTGTCTGTCTGCCTGTCTGTCTGTCTGTCTGTCTATCTGTGCTTGTGTGCATACACAAATGTGCACGTATGCATGACGGTGTTTTTATTTTCTGTGATACGCGTTATGTATTATGTGATTTTACATATTTTTCACTATTGTAAATCTTAATCAAAGTTTCTATTCTAATTATGCTATTGCAGACACATTTTACAAGTGATCTTTCATAACTCTAAGTCTGTTTTAGTTAACACTTGCCCTTTCACAGTATCCAGTTCATTACACAATGCTCTCCCTGTTTAAAAAGCTGTCTGATTGCAAGGTCTGTGTGTTTCAAGCGATACTATCCAGGGGTGCATTTCTCAAAACCAAAGTTGCTTATTACATTAGCTACTTTGTTGTTTTCAATGCATTTTTCCATTGGCCATTACCGAAGTTGCTAACAGGTTAACAACTTATTTTTTGAGAAATGCTCCCCAGGGTAGAAATCTGGGATAGGTTTCTAATGGACGCATCCTTACTGGGGTCATTGAACGGGACAAGGATATATTCAGAGGGCTCGTCAACTGTCCCTTTCTTGGTATCGATGATTTGAGTGGCAACTCTCTTCGCCTCTGCGATGTCATCTGCCATGCTGCCCGTGGTGTCGATCACAAAGCAGAGCACCGCCGAGCGAGCGATGCCCATCAGTCTGAGACAGGAAGAGTAGAGGAGACAGATTAATCAAAAATCACAGAGGGGAAACATCATCCCAAGAACAAACAACTCCCGTGGACAGATTATACCTGAAGGAGTAGTAACATGACTACACTTAGTTTCACATCTGTGTAAAAAACTTGTGTATGTATTTTAGAAAGCCAAATTCACAATTCTTCTCATTCACGTGTTCTCAGCACAGAACCAAGCATGGTCGTCATGGACACCTAGCCTAGGCCACCATACCGCAGGAACTCCTTGTTGCCCGCCGCCCCGCGGATGTCTTCCAGAAGGTCCAGAGTGGCCTGCGTTGCCACGGCCACAGCGGCATCATGGAGGGCTCCGTTGTCCGATCTGCGTTCGTCCTTGCTGAGTCCCCCGCGAGGCTCCACAGCGCTGGTCAGGTCAGACGCTCCCCCATGACTGCACTTGCCTGTTAGCAGAACAGTCCACTATCAGTCTCCCTCCCCGCCCTGATAGTATAATCTCGCAAGCTGCTCATAAAATGTGTTCCATGGGAAAGCCTCAGTGGGCTTTTAAAGACATTTTATGGTGGAAAGCATACTTTTTTTAAAAGAATACACAGACTGAGATTGTACAAGATGAAGATCAAACTCATGAACTAATGAAAATACAATCTATTTACATGTACCAAAAAACACACTTTTACATTTACATCACAGTTTACATTATCCTCTTTCTAAATGCAAATGTTGGTGGTAAATTGTCTGTGTGTGTTTGTGTTTGTGTATATGTTTGTGTGTGTGTGTGTGTGTGTGTGTGTGTGTGTGTGTGTGTGTGTGTGTGTGTGTGTGTGTGTGTGTGTGTGTGTGTGTGTGTGTGTGTGTGTGTGTGTGTGTGTGTGTGTGTGTGTGTGTGTGTGATATTATTATTACTATTATTATTGTTATTATCTACTGTACCTTTAGGCTTGGTAGCAGACTCCAGCCCCAAGTATCCAGAGGTGAGTTTCTTCTTCTCCAGAATATCAGGCAGGAGAGGGTTTGGACATGTACCACTGGCACAGTCGCTGCATGTAGGAGTATCAATGTCTGTTTTACACACGCACGCACGCACACACACATGCACGCACATACACACACACACAAACGCACACACACACACACACACACACACACACACACACACACACACACACACACACACACACACACACACACACACACACACACACACACACGCACATACACACACACACACGCACGCACGCACGCACGCACGCACGCACGCACGCACACACAATTGGACAGGATCTCAGGATCATTAAAACAGTTCTGGGGTCATGCCTGACATACTGTCCATTAAAGGTGGAATGGATTTCAAAATGTATATATCCACGACTTCTTATCTTTACAGGGGCATTTTTCTCATGGTGTAAAGTCGTCAGTGTGTCTGACTCATGCATCATATGGCAAGGGCGTACCTGCGACATTATCGATGGGGAGGTCTGGTCGGAGAAGGGTTGTGTAAGGACTTTTGTAGCCCAGATCCACCCAGTTACTGTGGCTGTAAAAATCCTGCAAAATCAGATAATCATGTGAATAACAATGATGATAAGTTACGGTCATAAGTTTACTTGACAGCTCCCTCCCATAGGTCATGTTGTGTCAAATCAGTCCCACACATCCAGCTAATTTGCATCACTTGTTTGCGTTTCCGGGTAATACTACAGTAATTTTTGTTTTATCCTAACACATTTCCCACCGTCTCTGCCCATGCTTGTTTGATCTCAGATCACAATTCTTCTTTCTTTCTTTCTTGTTAAAGTGTTTTTGGGGCTTTTCGCCTTTATTCTTGACAGGACAGTGAAGGACAGACAGGAAATGAGTGTGGAGAGGAAGAGGGGGAGGGATCGGCAAATGACCCAGGCCGGAATCGAACCCAGATTGCCGGCGTAGTAACCAAGTGCCCCACGGTAGGGCCCTTTCTTTCCTTCTTTCTTTCTTTCTTTCCTTCTTTATTTCTTTCTTTCTTTCTTTCTTTCTTTCTTTCTTTCTTTCTTTCTTTCTTTCTTTCTTTCTTTCTGTCTTTCTGTCTTTCTGTCTGTCTTTCTGTCTGTCTTTCGTCTCTTCTCCATTCCATTCCGTTTACCTGCAAGGTGTGGCAGACGCGTCCAAGCGTCTCCCTTGCAGTCTGAAAGTTGCCGTTGCGGACGTTTGCCTTGACGCTGACGGTGCCCTCGGTGATGATGCTGCGGGACTGCACGAAGGCCTCGTTGTTGAAGTGGTGGGCGGGGCTGCGGGCCAGCTCGCGGTCCACGAGGCCGTTCTGCATGTAGATCTGGTTGAGCGCCGTGTGGAACTTGGCGGCCGACACCTCTCCGGTGGCCGTGCCCAGACACGCGCGCAGCAGCTCCTCCGCAGACGAGCCCTGGAGATGAATTCACCAGCAGCACAGCAGTCAGTGACAAAATAACAAGATAACAACAGACAGACATTCGTGCTTGCTCGATTGCTTTGCACCCAGAGGCACATGCAAGCAAGTGTGTACTGTACTGTGTACTGTGTACTGTACACACACACACACACACACACACACACACACACACACACACACACACACACACACACACACACACACACACACACACACACACACACACACACTTTCTGTGAGAAATGAAACCCTTTAATCTCCATCACCATTCAAGAGGCCCACAACGAATATAATCTGACACTCACACACACACACACACACACACACACACACACACACACACACACACACACACACACACACACACACACACACACACACACACACACACACACACACACACACACACACACACACACACACACACACACACACACACACACACACACACACACACTAAGGACCTGGCAATAAATCCTGATAGTTTCCCCAAAAAGTTGGATATACTCAGCCGGATAGAATGTAAACGTCTTTGCTTACTATCACCAAGGATACTATAAAAGCTGTTTAGAACTGAAATACACTGCAGTGATTCTGTATCTGATATGGATATGATATCTGCCTCTTGCATAATGGCAGCTTAGGCCGGCCGCACATAGGCTCCGACAGCAGCCGACAGCAGGCTCCACTGCGGCGCACTTTCGCTTCCGACATAATTAGGACCTCCAAACCCAATTTCACCCGAACATTGCATTGATAGTCAACGTGCGGCGCAGACAAAATAGAACTTGTCTCTAATTGCTATCCGACATCGACGAATGTCCGCGGACATCGGCGCCAGTGTGCGGGGTTCTAATTGAAAACAATGAAATCGAACTTTTGCCCAGCAGTGCTCAGCACTTTGTCGGAGCCGGTGTGCGGAAGCCCTTACACACACGCACACATGCACGCACGCACGCACAAAGTGTATATTATAATAGTTTATACTTCAAGTTCAAGTTCAAGAAGTTTATTGTCATCGAAGGCAACAAAATTGTGGGTGGAGCAACAACACTGCGTAGTTTCAAGTATAAATTCATTCATTCATAGTAAAAATAAGTAGTAAAATGAGTTATAATAATTATTCAAGTAAATTAATCAATAAATGAGATCCCTCTCTCTCACAATTCAAGGTTAACCCCAGTGCTGATATTTTTTAAAAGGTGCACAACAACCCTCCCACACACACACACACACACACACACACACACACACACACACACACACACACACACACACACACACACACACACACACACACACACACACACACACACACACACACACACACACACAGCTATGTATAAATTAACAAATCAAAAGATCTTAAGTGCCCATCTCTTAAAAAAACAAATCACAGCAGAACACCAGTCCAGAGTCCTATGTGAGACTGGAATTAAGCAGTCTAATGACCTCAGGGTACAGGCTATTGCAAAGTCTTTCTGGTGTTATCTGTGTACTTACCATATACTGTAATAGTAATAACCTGTAGTAAACACACACACACACACACACACACATACATGCACACACACACACACACACACACACACACACACACACACACACACACACACACACACACACACACACACACACACACACACACACACACACACACACACACACACACACACACACACACACACACACACACACACACACACACACACACACACACACACACACGCAATTGACAGACAGCTTCTCACCGTAGGTTTGAACTCCCTGCCCTCGGATTCTGCTACAGCCTGGCATGCCTCCTTCACCTTACTGAGCACGGCGGTGCCTGTGATGGTGGTGTGGGTCTGTGTGCCCCCGCCAACCGGCATGAAGGCCTGCGCCACGCCGAAGAGGGCCAGCATCAGCAACGCCACACGCAAGGCTGATAACAAGTTTACCATCTACAACAACAACAAAAACAGATACGACACTGGCTTATTATATTCCCAGTTCAAATGGCTAGTTACCTTAGTTAAGATCCCTTATGAAAACCAACCATGTTTTTACTGTAGTAACTGTGGGTTTTACTGCAGGTTTCGTGGTTATAAAAAAAAAAGATGTTAAAGAAAATGAAGAGAATGCCGCACACTCTGCTCCATGTTTTATTGGTGAAGTTCCATGTTTTATTTTACTGTAGTAACTGTGGGTTTTACTGCAGGTTTCGTGGTTATCAAAAAAAAGATGTTAAAGAAAATGAAAAGAATTCTTCAAAGGCCAGACGGCCGAAACGTCACTTCACCAATAAAACATGGAGCAGAGTGTGCGGCATTCTTTTCATTTTCTTTAACATTTGTATGCTCAGGAAGCCCGCACCTCAAGAAAGACTTTATTGGTGTGCGATACCTCTTTTTTTCTATCCAAAAACAAAAGCAAGAAAACCTGTGGGCAGCAGTGGTAATAATGGTAAAGGAGTTGCAGGTCCGAATCCCACCCTTACCTCTCCCTACACCTCCACCTCTACCTTCACCTCCCAACACCTCTTGAGCAAGGCACCTAACCCTGCATTGCTCCAAGAACTGTCACCAATATGCGCTTAAGATTTAAAAAAGCGTCCGTAACACTTTATTTAATGTCTGCTTATAAAGACTAAGCAATCAATTAACTAATGATGAACAAAACATCAACATATGTTTTTATTATTAGCTACATTTTGTTCATGCTTTATAAAATATCTACAAATAATATTTCACAAATCTTTTAACAGAGTATTATTAGTCATTTACAAACAATTTGTTATGAATCTCACACACACACACACACACACACGCACACACACACGCACACACACACACACACACACACACACACACACACACACACACACACACACACACACACACACACACACACACACACACACACACACACACACACACACACACACACTGTTCATTATTTAATAAGTGTTATTCATGCTTTATAGGCAGAAATTAAAATAAAGTGTTACCAGTTTTACAAAAGTTTGAACAAATTAATCCATGATGGGTATGTTAACACTTTCAAAAATGGTTATCATTCCCTCATGGAAATTGGAGTGCAATAACGTAATAAAGTGTGGAGTTGTCTTAACTCTTGAGAACACCCAACACTGTTAATGTTACAAAATTTCTGAATAATTTAGATTCATAAAGCAGCCTTTTCAACACATTGCTTTTTTTTCTAAATCTGAGCCACTATTGTTGTCCTACCTTAGAGTCTGATAATCCGTCGTTCTTCTGGACCTTCCCTTCCCTTCCCTCCTTTCCACTACAGGGCTAAGGCAGATGTTGCCGCAGGTATTTATACAAACACAGCACAGCCATATCTTATGTTTCTATATCACAACTTAAGCGAAGAGGGTTAGGCTGTGACTGTTATCCTGTTATCTGTTATCAGTTATTGTTGAGGGAACTCCTTTTTTGGGTGACCTGCATTTCTGGAAAGTGTAGTTGTTAGCAGTTAGCAACTTCGGTAGTTGCCAATGGGAAATTGCATTGCAACCAACAAAGTAGCTAATATAGTTAGCAACTACGCTCTCCAGAAATGCACCCCAGAATTCCTTCCTTTCACTCCAAGATTCTATAATAACTATCCTGGAAACTTAGTTAATGGTTGACCGAACACTCCCTTCTGCAATAGTATGTATTGCTGTATTGCATAAGAACGGCTTTATTTGTTTTTTTGAAAACTAATGACTAAAAATGATCACAGCCCATCCTCTGACATTGGTAAATGAGAAGAAAGTTTGAAAGGACCTAGAGACACACCTGTTCAAAAGAAAGGAATTGCTGATATTTTGTCCTTTCCTGGATTGATTTTCACTTAAAAAGGCATCAGTCCTATTAGACAGTGTATGCCTGCTAAAAGAAACATTTACTGGTACCTAGCCTATACCTTGACTGGTGAGTCACAGCTGCACCCTTCTTCCCTGTATGCAAGACAACTGCAGCGGATAGATGGGTATCCTAGACCAGTGGTTCTTAACCTGGGGTGCGGGCACCCCCTGGGGGTGCGCCAGAGATTTCAGGGGGTGCGCAGAATTTCACTTGAATACTTTTTTAGTGCGTGTACACCTGTATAAGTTTGGGTTGGGGGTGCGTGGCTTGTCTTGGGCACAGGTAAGGGGGTGCGTTAAGAAAAAAAGGTTAAGAACCACTGTCCTAGACGACAGCAGACACCCCTTGAACAGGGAACTCCAATAGGCCTACATTCCCTCTGTACATAGGCTACTCGCGTCTCTCTGTTGAACTGCAAAACCAGTTCACCTACGGGTACAAATAAAGTTACCTCACCTTGAACCTGAACCTTTTGTGTTATTGTTCCAGCAATGCCTAGAGGAGCTCATTGTCCATCTGACTCATTTCCGTTTTCACCATGAGGATGTCTATAGTCAGTTTTATGACACTTTGTAAGACCTCACAAACTCCACAAGCTGGCTCCCTTACCCATTTCATACCATTTTATTGGGTTCTTTCCACTTAACAACTGTGATTGCATTCTCAGTGTTGTATAAAAATGGAGCAAAAATACCTCACTGCTGTATTGCTGAAGACTCTGTACTTAAGTTTTGAAAATTCTGCTTACTTCACTTTTACTTCATTCAATTCCTGAAGTCCCTTGCAAACTTTTACTCTAATACATTATCAATGTGCCAAATACTATACGGTATCGACAATATTTTCTTTGTCTTTTCTCCTCTTCATAATAACAACAATAGCAAAATGTGTGCTTGTGTTTAAGGCACAATTTTTAGACTTGTCATTCACCAGGTTAAATGAATTACACGCCCCATGATTTGTGATGCCCGAGGCATTATTCTTTCTTCATATAGAATAAGAGCAGTAGTCATAGTCCACGGGCCAGGTGAGATGTCGGTACCACTCAGAGGGGCAAAGGTTGCTTATATTTTTTGAAAAGATACATGTCTGAAGTTAACATTTTTGTATGATAACCCTTCTGGAAGTACAGCCAAGTTAGGGTTATCAGCCGTTAAAGTAACACCCCCCCATCAAAAATAAAGGTTTTTAAGATGGGTGCCTGTCTTTCTACTGGCCCTTGTTTAAGACATATAGGGATAGTTAATTTTGTTATGTGTGGTATCGTTGCGAAGGGGAGACTCTGAGCTTTCACCCGACACCTTTTGAGAACATTTTGGTTAAGCATAGCGCTCCCTGCAGCGCTTCAAACATTTACTCAGACACATTTTTTTCCATTTTCGCCGATATCATCTCTTGTCTTTTCATACTGTGGCATCAGGGAGCATCAGAAAGACCTATTTTAAACTCTAAAATATTGTCTTGAGTATCAGGAATCTGAAAATGTATCCTTTCACTATGATATCCCACGTTTAGGGGGTGATTTTCAGTCTTGTATGAGGCATGGTATTTTTTTCAAAACACAGTTTTGCCATTTTCTCATAAAGTTCAGGAAGCAATACCTCTAGGTGCATTTTGGAGTTGGTTTTCATAGCTTGTTGTATACCATATTAAAACTTGGAGTGGGTAGTATATTCAGATATTATCATATTTGGTGTACCTGTTTGCAGAGCAATGTTAACTAGGCAAATCATTTTCCATAACCAGTATCAATGATATAGTTTTTTCTCAGTGATTTCATTGTGTTATATGGGGTCTGAATCCTGACTATTTGTCCTAAAATAAATGTTGTTATGCGCCCAGAGGTTATATACCAGAAATATGTGATAATGTCCCCTTTGATATTAGTCTTGCAACTGAAATAATAGCAATTGTGTGTGTTGCGGACTGACTTTTGGGTTCAGAATGTGATTGACATGCTGGGTTGGTGACGTGCGTAGAGTGGGTCACGTGGTGATCAAGTTTGGTATATCACCTGGGCTACTTGGGAATGGTGGCGGTAGTAGGGAGTAGGTGTTTAGGGGAAAGCCTAAACTTTGTTGACCGCTTCGTTGTACACGCTACCGCTCGTTTGGGACACGCTACACCACTGGCTTTATTAAGAAACCGCTTCATGCTTAACCGCTTAATGACCACGCTACTCTGTGCACTTTAAGCCAATTGTTTGCACAGCGCACTTTCACTCCTTGCACGGTTTGCACACCTGCTGTGACTTCGTTTCAATGCCTGGATTTAATGGTCCCTGTGAAACCTCGAAGATGAAACTTGAATAAAACCAGCAACAAACGGAAACGTGGATCTACTCGGAGCCTTTTGTACAACGGCGTGTCGGGCAAACCTTTTCCCTAATTCAGCTACTTGGCGACTTAATATTTGTTTGATACGTCGCCACAACATTGTCAACAAAGTACGGCATTTGCTCGGACGACAAATGAAGCATAGCCTAAAACCCCAATGAGCTCACACAGCCAACACAACAACGTGAAGGAAGCCGTTTACCTGAACAGGGAAGGCAAATGCGGTAATGTACATCTGTTTATTGAAATATCGCTGGCTGGGTGAACGCTGACTGCTGCTGATGGTGACTTCCTGAGAAGCTGACGTCGTGCTTACGTCACGTTTCAGTCATTGTCTGGACTGTTGCTACTGTGGCTTGGCTAACGCAAGAACACTGTTTATTGGAATCATAGCGTTGTGTGTGTGCGTGTGCTGTTGCTCAGGGTGGATTTGTGAATAGACTACTGTTGTTGCTTCGACATTTGTATTTGATGCCGTGATTTGCATGCCTCATTGGAAAACTTAAAATGAGTGACCAAGAAGCCACTGCTGTGAAAGATGGGCCTGCAATAATGAATGATAAAGAAACCCCAGTTGTGACAAATGTAAAAACGTGTGACAAAGAAACCCCTGGCGTAAATAACGCAACAATGAGTGACACAGAAAACCTCAGTGTGAAACATGCTAAGACGAGTAGGCCTAAAGAAGCTCATGTCGAAAATGCTCAAGATAAGAGACCCATTGTCCTCACTGAAAAAGCTCTGATAAATAAGATTGAAAACATTCAAACAGGACGGAAAAAGCATGTAAACAAAATGAAAGGTATCATTACTTCGCTGAAAGATCTAATGAATGCTGATGAGAATGAATCTCAGGTCAAACTGCTGCTCCATGAATTAACACAGCGGCTTAAAAGAGCCACTGAACTTCATATCTCCCTGTTACCACTAATGCCTACAGAGGAGCAAGATAAACAAAACGAATGGTTCTCGAGCATAACTAAATTCAATGAATGGTTTATTGAGGACGTACAAGCATGGCTTGCAGGCATTGTTACAATTTCGGGTAGGCCATCAGATGAAGTGTCATCTCGAAATGCTCCACTGGAGGGAGACGTGCAAGGAAAGGAGCACACACAATTCCACCTGCCTCTTCATTCTCAAGATGATGAGCAAGATGGCGTGTCTCCAATGGACAGTGTGTCAAACCTGGGAAGTAGGGCAAACTCAAAAGCCTCTTCAACTGCCTCGGACTATCGCAGAGCCCAAGCCGAAATGGCCGCCTTGCTCACACAGCAACAAGCGCTCAAGGAAAAGCACAGCATTGAGGAACAGGAGGAAAAACTGAGAAGAAGGAAAGAGGAGCTTCAATTGGAGGCAGATATTGCAGCAGTTGCTGCGAAAGCGGACGTGTTGAAAACTGGATCAACTGTGCGGAGTACTGCATCAAGAAAATCAAACGGAATGGAGTCTTACTTTAACGCAAACAAAAAGGCCTTTAAAAAGCTTGATGCGGATGCAGATACATTTGTCCCAAGGACATATGACTTAAAATCAAAAGGAAATCCAGTTGCTTTCAACACTAAGTCTATAGTGAAACATCAAATGAAAACTAAACCAGCCCCTCCTCTCACTGGACCTCCTGCACGCGTGAAGCAGAATGCACACTTACCGCTACAATCAAAGGCAAGCTTGCCAGTACAACAGCAGGAACACTGGTCTTCACAACAAAATGCTGGCTCAGCAACCAATGCTAATCTTGTTTCAATCATGCACACACAGAATCGTTTGACTCAGATGTTGGTCCATCAACAGAGTTTGGCAACGTTGCCCAAGAGATAAATATCCGTTTTTGACGGAAACCCTCTTCAATTCCACGCCTTCATGAGATCCTTTGAACAAGTGATTGAGTGCAAAACTAACAATCTTGATGACTGCCTACACTACATGGCTCAGTACACTAGGGGGCAACCTCATGAACTTGTCAAAAGCTGCCAACATATGACAAATGGTGCTGGATATTCGAAGGCTAAGACTCTCTTGCATGAGCATTTTGGAAACGAGCACGTGATCGCAGCTTGTTACCTGAATAAGATCCACTCATGGCCATTTATCCGATCTGAGGATACAGAAGCGCTTCAAGCTTATAGTCTCTTCCTGTGCGGATGTTGCAACGCAATGGAGGAGGTCGACGGCCTCTCAGAGCTAAACACGCCTAGCAATATGCTTTCTGTGATAAACAGGCTTCCTTACAAGTTGAAGGACAGATGGCGGTCAGCATCGTGGTATATCCAAGAAAAGCAACATCGTAGAGCTGCATTCATGGACATTGTCTCCTTTTTGGAAAGGCAAGTCAAAATCGCCACAGACCCCGTGTTTGGGAACTTGTCTGACCCCCTGTCCAGCCATCCAGCAGCCAAGGCCAGCGATGGAGGGAGGCGCACAGCGCGCCCAAGAATGAAAGAGAGTAGCTTCGGTACAACAGTCACGGGAGTTGGAGATGATCAAGCAGCAGGGCAAGAGCATCACGGCCCCAAGAAAACCTGTCTGTTCTGTAAGGGCACACATTCATTGGAGTTATGTTCTCACCTCAGTAAGAAGCCTCACAACGAGAAGATTTCCTTTCTTAAAAAGAATGGCATTTGTTTCGGCTGTTTGTGCACTGGGCACATAAGCAGAGATTGTAGGCAACGTCTTTCATGTGAAGTCTGCACTTATAAGCATCCAAGTCTGCTCCACATTCATAAGGAAAGGAGTGAAACCAGGTCTGACAGCATGGAAGAGGAAAGTCCCGTTGCAGTTCAGTCTAGTGGCCTTACTGGGGCCGGTGAACACGATTGCAAGCTGGCCATTATACCAGTTAAAGTAAAATCAAGGAAAGGCCACAGAACCGTTGAAACATATGCCTTCTTAGACCCGGGGAGTTCAGCGTCCTTCTGCACAGTGGGTCTACTGGACAAACTGAATCTAACCGGGAGGAAGACGAGGATTCTTCTGCGTACAATGGGGCAGTAGAAAGTGGTGAACAGTGGCATCGTGTCAGATCTGGAGGTTGCAGGACTGCAGAGTGACGTCTTCTGCGAAATGCCCGACCTTTTTACTCAGCAGAGCATGCCAGTCAATGCATGTGACATCCCGAGACAGCAGGACCTGGAAGGCTGGCCTCATTTAAGTCAAGTTGTTCTGCCAGAAATACCGGCACAAGTTGAACTCCTGATTGGCATGAACATGCCTAGAGCACTAGAACCCCTAGAGGTTATTCGGAGCGTGGGCAGTGGTCCTTTTGCCATTAAAACTGTTCTTGGCTGGACTGTTAACGGGCCACTTGGCAAAGAATGCTGTGAAAGTCAAAGATGTATGTCCACTGTCAATGTCAACAGGATCTCTGCGGTGAGTCTGGATGAGTTGTGGAAGCAGCAGTTTAAGATGGACTTCCCTGAGAGCAGGCATGATGAGCAGTTGGCTCTGTCAAGAGAGGATTCTAAGTTCCTAGAATTGGCCAGTAAGTCAGTAACACTGAAAGATGGGCATTACAGCATTGCCCTGCCATTAAGAGATCGAGACATGAACATGCCTAACAACCGCGCCATTGCAGAGCAGCGTGCTGTAAGCTTGAAGAGAAGATTTGTCAGAGACAAAGAGTTTCACAGAGACTACACCGCTTTCATGACTGACCTCCTGTCCAAAGGCTATGCACAAAGTGTGCCTTCTACAAACCATCAACATACGGGCCGTAAGATCTGGTATATTCCCCACCATGGAGTTTATCACCCAACCAAAGGGAAAATCAGAGTTGTGTTTGATTGTGCAGCATCATTCCGTGGTGTCTCGCTAAATGCTCAGCTGCTGAGTGGTCCTGACCTCACAAATACACTGGTTGGTGTGCTGACTAGGTTCAGAAAAGAGCCCGTTGTCTTGATGTCTGACATTGAAGCTATGTTTCACCAAGTCCGTGTGCCAGAGGAAGATGCAGACCTGTTGAGATTTCTATGGTGGCCCGGTGGGGACTTCAGTCAGAACATGCAAGAGTACAGAATGGCAGTTCATTTGTTTGGGGCAACATCCTCTCCGAGCTGCGCTAACTATGCGCTAAGAAAATGTGCAGAAGACAATCGGTCACACTTCAGCCAGCTGGCCGTTGACACCATCTTGAACAGTTTTTATGTTGATGACTGCCTTGCCTCAGTAGCCTCAGAGGAGGAAGCTATCTCTCTCTAAACAGACCTCAGAGACATCTGTGCTAAGGGCGGTTTCTACCTTACAAAATGGATAAGTAACAGCCGCATCGTCCTGGCTAGAATACCCAAGGAAGAGAGAGCAAAGGAAATCAAAGACTTGGACTTGGACTCTGCCGTCCTGCCTGTCGAGCGGGCATTGGGCGTCCGATGGTGCGTGCAGTCAGATGCATTCAAGTTCCGTATATCCATTCCAGACAAACCACTGACCCGTAGAGGTATCCTCTCCACAGTAAGCTCCTTCTATGACCCCCTAGGGTTCCTCGCTCCAGTTATCTTCACTGCTAAGAGGATCCTCCAAGATCTATGCCAGATGGGAATGGGATGGGATGACCCTGCACCGTTGGCAGTTGCCCAGCAGTGGAAAGACTGGGTCACAGAGTCGCGGCTGTTGGATGACGTTAGCATCAGACGATGTCTAAAGCCTCCTGACTTTGGGGAGCTGACCACTGCGCAGTTGCACCACTTCGCAGATGCAAGTGAGAAGGGGTACGGAGCCGTCACCTACCTGCTGCTGTGTAACAGCCGCTCCCAAGTACACACCTCTTTCATAATGGGAAAGTCCAGGGTGGCACCATTGAAACCAGTCACAATTCCTCGAATGGAGCTGACCGCAGCTGTGGTAGCAGCTCGCATGGATGGGCTGTGGAGAAAGGAGTTGAGACTGCCCCTCCTAGACTCGGTGTTTTGGACAGACAGCACTTCGGTGCTGAAATACATCAACAACGAGACAACCAGGTTTCGTGTATTTGTGGCGAACAGAGCCTCAGAAATTCTGAAAACGTCAAAGGCCTCCCAGTGGAGATATGTGAACACGGCAGATAATCCCGCAGATCTGGCCTCCAGAGGCATAAGGGCGGAGCCCTTCTTGAAGAATGCGTCATGGCTAAATGGCCCCACCTTTCTTAAGCAGCCAGAGACCGAGTGGCCTGTGAGCCCAGACAGTTTGCAAGAACTCTCTCTTGAAGACCCTGAAGTGAAGGTCTCTGCCGCAATTAACATTTCACAAGTGGCTGCCAGCGATACTGATGGTGGTGAGGATGGCCATCCTTTTACCCACCTGATCCGTAAAACCTCATCCTGGACTCGCCTTATAAGGGTGGTGGGTTGGATCCTGAGATTCAAGACATCACTCCAACACGGCAAAGCCAACGCTCCTCCTCAGTCCTCCTCAGCTCGTCGTCACACGGACAACTCTCATAAGGGCTTCCTCTCAGTGGGAGAGATCCGTGATGCTGAGACGCAGATAATCAAGTTCTGTCAATTTGAGCGGTATGCAGAAGAGATCTCCTGTCTGCAAGGAGGAAAAAATGTGAAACGAAGCAGCCATCTGTACAAATTGAACCCAGTCCTGGAAGAAGGTGTGCTGCGAGTTGGTGGACGTCTTAGCAGAGCCGCTATGTCTGAAGACTCCAAGCACCCAGTCATAGTCCCCAAGGACCACCACATTGCTGGCCTCATTCTGCAGCACATTCACAAAGAAGTGGGCCATGATGGTAGGAACCACATTTTGTCGAGGCTGCATCAGAGATACTGGATTCCCCAATCTGGTACTCTGATAAGAAGCATCATGTCAAGGTGTGTGGAATGCAAGTGGCATCATGGGGCAGTTGGCCAACAGCAAATGGCAGATTTACCTGGAAGCAGAGTGACCCCTGAGAAACCTCCCTTTACCTGCGTGGGGGTGGATTACTTTGGCCCGTTCGAAGCGAAGCGTGGGAGAAGTCTGGTGAAACGTTACGGAGTCATCTTCACGTGCTTGGCAATCAGAGCTGTGCATATTGAGGTCGCCACATCTCTTGACACTGACTCCTTCATTAATTCCCTACGCCGCTTCGTTGCAAGGCGAGGCCAGGTACAAGAACTGCGCTCCGACAATGGCACCAACTTTGTGGGAGCAGAGCGTGAACTAAGAAGAGCAATGGACGAGTGGAATCAGGAAAAGATCTCTGATACTATGTCTCTGAAGGGAGTGCAGTGGATCTTCAATCCCCCAACTGGATCACACCATGGCGGTGTATGGGAGCGCTTGATTCGTTCCATCCGAAAGGTCCTTAACTCCACCCTCCGGACACAGCACTTGGACAAAGATGGTCTGCAAACGGTTCTATGTGAAGTTGAGTCAATCCTTAACAGCAGACCCATTACTCAGCAGTCCACTGATCCAAATGACTTGGAGGCACTAACTCCAAACCACCTCCTTCTGCTCAAATCGAATCCACACTTGCCCCCTGGTCTGTTCCATGCAAATGACCTTTATGCACGGAAAAGATGGAGACAGGTCCAATACATCTCTGACCTGTTCTGGAAAAGGTGGATCAAAGAGTACTTACCACAGCTTCAGCGACGTGACAAATGGACAAGGGTCAAGCCTAACTTCACTGCTGGAGACGTGGTCCTGATCGTCGACGACTCTGCACCTCGTGGTTCCTGGATCATCGGCAGAGTCACATCAACCGTGCCAGACCAGAAAGGGCTGGTGCGTCAAGTCTGGGTCAAGACCCCGACCAGCCTTGTATGCCGGCCTGTCACGAAGCTGTGCCTCCTTGTGGAGGCTTCCGATCCCTGACCTTTGACCGCACATAACGCGACCTTGGCTTCTTACGTTAAACGCACTGGCCAGTTGACATGACCAACTTCAACTTTAGGCTAAGTGCTGGCAACCTCTGGCCTATGACTGACCCCCCCCTGACCCGTACGAAAAAGAAAAAAAAACACATACACGCACTCATGCACACATACCCAGGAAAAGGAAAGAAGGGCGAAAGAAAATGTCTTCATGGACTTTTGAGTAATGAATTTGATGTGCATGCATAATGTTGGGGTTATTATAATGTGTAATTAGTACTGGGTGATGTCGTAATAATTAGGGGCCGGAATGTTGCGGACTGACTTTTGGGTTCAGAATGTGATTGACATGCTGGGTTGGTGACGTGCGTAGAGTGGGTCACGTGGTGATCAAGTTTGGTATATCACCTGGGCTACTTGGGAATGGTGGCGGTAGTAGGGAGTAGGTGTTTAGGGGAAAGCCTAAACTTTGTTGACCGCTTCGTTGTACACGCTACCGCTCGTTTGGGCCACGCTACACCACTGGCTTTATTAAGAAACCGCTTCATGCTTAACCGCTTAATGACCACGCTACTCTGTGCACTTTAAGCCAATTGTTTGCACAGCGCACTTTCACTCCTTGCACGGTTTGCACACCTGCTGTGACTTCGTTTCAATGCCTGGATTTAATGGTCCCTGTGAAACCTTTTACCTCGAAGATGAAACTTGAATAAAACCAGCAACAAACGGAAACGTGGATCTACTCGGAGCCTTTTGTACAACGGCGTGTCGGGCAAACCTTTTCCCTAATTCAGCTACTTGGCGACTTAATATTTGTTTGATACGTCGCCACAACAGTGTGAAAAACACAACATAAACTCATCCCTTAAAGGGTTTATGAAACGAAAACAAACGGTCATTCCCATTAAAGCCTTGTTTTTTCTGATAGCATCGATGAGACTTTGAACCCAATCATCCTGGAGGAACTTGTGAAAATGGCAATTCAAAGTGTGAATTCTGTGAAATTTGGTGTGACTAATGAGCTGGGCTGTGACATCAAAGAGGAGAGTCCCTGGTTTGCTAGTATGGCGATCTGAGAAAACAACACACATTTGATGGACCCACATCTTATAAAGGAACCAAAATTCTGATACAAACATCAGCATATCGAAAAAACCACACATCCAACCTCATGAGAAAAAAAAACAGCAGCACAAATCTATTTCAGAGGCACTGATACATCTGCAGAAAGTGACATGTCTGACGATTGTTGACCTAGCCTGACAGTTTGTTTTCTTTATGGTTACGGTTGCTAAGGGCGCTTTGCCATGACCCAAAGATGACATGGCGTGTGTATTTGTTGACAAATGGGGGGCATTTTGATTCAATTGCGCGATATAGTGTGATTGAAATGCATGTACATGCAAAAATATTATCAACTAGAGAAAAAACGGAGGTAATAGGCTGTTGGAGCAGCCCCGACATCCTAAAAAAGAAGAAGAGAGAAAAAAAGTAGGCCTACTCTATATGCATCTCCGTTTATTCGCTAAGCAGTAGCCCAGTCTGTGAGTTGGCTGTCCTCGACCGAGAGCACCACGGAGGCTGAAGCGCAGATATCCCAAAACCAATTTATTGACCAGTTGAATGGCAATCAACAAAAAGTGCATATCCCGAGAGCATTTGCACCGGTTTGGCATGTAATGTGCATTACCCTTTCCTGAAAACAACATACAAAGCAGATGGACAAGGTAAAACGTAGCCTAAAGCAAAGCAGTGCACGAGCAGTTACAGGGGCAGTTTCAGTCTGCACGCCGGCGATGTCAATTGTTGGAACTGCTTGAGACAATAGCATTCTCTTCAGTCCAACCATGCCCGTGATCTCCACATTTGTGGTGAAGCACGAGGGGTGGAAATGTGCAGAGAACAACAGTGACCATGAGCTTGCTTCAAAACCACGCCGGTGTGGCAGCTTTTGTGATATGCACCGGAATTCTCATCCACATGTACATCTGCTTGTACGAGGCTATGGCAAGCGATGTGGGACAAATGTATGGCAGGAAGCGAATGTCAACATAAACAGAGATTACACAATCTTCGATATGGTCAGCAAATGTTTTGGGGATGTCATTTATGTTATGCCTACACTTTGGAATTAGATCAGAGTCTTGTTGTTACACAGGCATATTTGATTTAGCCCAACTGTACCCTATACTTAACTTTACTCAGTCTATCCTACAAGCAGATAGCCTACAGGACGGATGAGAATCCGGTGCATATCACAAAAGCTGCCACACCGGTGCCTGCGTACGAATTGGATCCACAGAGCCCTTGTTTTAGCCTTCTCCACAGTTGGCCACAGTTCCATCATTCTTCACAGAAGGGAACTTGTGCAAAGATATTCCTTCTGTCAAGTAGCCATTTTTGCAGCTGGCACCGTTCGGCCCTCCAGCAACACACTGCTTGACACTGCGCTTTGGTTTGGTACTAGCCGCCATTGATCTGAACAAGGTGGAATGAGGTGAACTCCCCCCTTTTATGTCACGCATATCATTTGCATAAAATTTGCATGTCACCAAAAAAAACTGAACATAACACTTTTTGGGAACGTTTTAACATGACTTTTAGGACAAAATATCACCCAGACAATATCCCATTTTATTCACAAGGCTTAGAACTTTCAGAATCTGTCCCGGAAATGGTCAAATTCCTTTACTTTGTTTTCGTTTCATAAACACTTTAACTTGTCCCTTTTTAGTAGGCATGTGAAAGTGAAGTGAAAGCCCAACTAGTTAACTCCTACACCCATTCACATTGTGACACAGCACTCCACAACACACTACACACTGTGCACACGACACACAACAAAATTGCATTTATGCCTCACCCGTGCAAGGGGGCAGCCCCCAAAGGGCATCCGAAAGGGAGCAGTGTAGCGGGACGGTACCATAATTGGGGTGCCTCAGTCATGGAAGAGGATGGTGGAGAGCACTGGTTAATTAATCCCCCCACTAACCTGACAACGTTGTCACATTAAAAACTTGTTTATTTAACTCGAGAGTTTGCGGCACTTCTCTCCTCCTGGAGGCCTTGGTCGTACCACATGTATCATGATTTACAGCAACATTTAAAAACCCTCCGCAAGAGCACTTGATTTGAGGTGAAGATCATGAAGAGGTTTGCAAAGGAAGAGTGGGGTACAATGTCATCAGAGCTTTGCAAAGATAGCACGAGTTCTGAACTTAATACTGCTGCAACAACTACTACACCATGCCACCGATGAAGCAACATGCATACATGTACTGTATTCATATGTGTTGGTGTACCAACTGAGCAACTGTAGCTCACTTTCCAGGCATACACTGAGACCCATCCCTAGACCCAAGCAGCAGTACTGAACAATGGAGTAGAGTGAAGTAGAGTAGAGTACTGTATGGTACGGTAGTGTATAGTTCAGTAGAGTACAGTGCATTACAATAGGAGACCATGCTGAGCATTGAACTCTATGAACCTGGTAGTCATTGTAGATGTAATGGGTTTGTTATTGCCCTGCTACTCTACATGTGCTAATATCACAATAGCACAGAACCTCATACCACACTGAGTAGTACTCACTGCACATGCACTGTAAATGTAGAGAGTAGGACCAACTGTGGCATTCACACAGTTACATAACAGCCATGTTACACATACTGTAACAACAGCACATGGGGCAGTTGTGGCGTAGTGGTTCAGGAGATGGACATCAGATCAGAGGGTTGCAGGTTGAAATCCCACCTGTATACTGACTTATGCATGAAACTGTATACTGTATACTGTATACTACATACCACGTTAGAAAGAAAAAATGCATACACAAAGAAGATGTACACTTACCTGCTACTTAGGTACACCTTGCTGGGCTGGTACTTGGCTGGGTACTGGGCTGTAGCCTACCCCTTTTGCCATAAGAAGCCATTTAACTGCCTGCAACAATGTTCAAGTAGACTGGGGCATTGTAATGATGCTTGATTGGTACAAAGGGGCCCAACGTGTACCAAGAAAACATCCCCTGCTGAAATTATATTTTTGTCTTCTGAATGGTCAGTATACAGTCCTCACCAGTTGTATTTGGGTGCACAATGACAATGAGCTTTTTGCACTTTTCTGATGGTATTGTCCCTCACTCTTCCTTTGCAATATGTTCAACTTCTTCATGATCTTCAAGTGTTATATCACGGAGAGTTTTTACATTTTGCTATAAATCATGACACCTCTGATACAGTCTAGGTCTCCAATACCAGATGCAACAAAGCCCTGCTGCCTGTTCAAACCACTACCCAATACCGAAGTTGACCTTTAGGTTTGTAGATGATAGACCTGCTGGTTTTCCTGCAAGATGGCCTGTCTGGGAACACCAGATGTGTCATTATTGACTAAACAAAACCACTAAATGAAGAGCATCTCAAAAGGACTAGGCATGGACCGTTGCTAGATAGGGCACCAGGCTGCCGCCTCTCTCTCTCTCGCCAATCCTTTCCTGTCACAAAATGAGCCATAAAAGACCAAAAAAGTGGTCTTTAGAGGACATCTAATTGAAAGTAACAAAGAACTATTTTTCATCAAATTACATTTTAAGTTCAGTACTTTTTTGAACTACTTAACCTTTACTTGAGCAGATTTTGGATGAGTACATCATTTTTACTTACCCCTCGAGTAAGATTTAAGAAAGATAGGCCTACGCTCACTTGAGTACAACTTCAACTCTTTTCCCATCTCTGTTGCTAAGCACATGTAAAATTAAGATACATGTAGATCTGACATGTAGTAACCGAACATTTTTAAGTCATATTTAACATGACACAATATGTCTACAAAAGTTGACAAGATATGTTTAAAGGCCTATTGTATTTCTCACATATTTGCTATGATTTCGGTTGGAAGACTAATATCAAATGGGCCATTATCACATATGTTGCAGATGTTGTATATAACCTCTTTATGTATTGCATCACAACACTGATATTAGGACAAGTAGTCAGGATTCACGTATCATAACACAATGGAATCGCTGAGAAACTGTATCATTGATGCTGGTTGGTAAGGAAAATGCTTTACCTGCGTTGCTAGGCAAATAGGTACAGCAAATATATCATAATATCCCATACACTGTAAACTCCAAGCTTTAATATGGTGTCTAATGAGCTATGATAACCAATTGCAGAATGGCCTAGAAGCGTTGCCAGTTTACCACTACATGGAACTGATAGAGTAGTGTGGGGTCATGTACAATGCGGTGTAAAAAAGAAAAGTGGAGTGGAGTCAGATATATTATGATCAGATATATTATTACACCAAATACATGGTCATATCTGTATACTATACAATCCAAGCTTTCTTATGATATACAGGGCAGCTGACAGCCTTGGCTGGGCCCGGGACAAAGACATCTGAAAGGACCCCAAATTCAATACATACAATGTAATGAGGATCCAATTCTGGGCCCCGTCTCTCCCTGGGCCCGGGACAAGACATCCCTTTGTCCCCCCCCCTCGGCTTCCCTGATGATATATAACAAGCTATGATAACCAACTGCAGAATGTCTCAAAAAGGCCTTGTCTCTTGACTATACGAGACATTAGCACACAAAAAAACAGCAACAAAAAAGTGGCAGGCCTGATACAAGACTGAAAATTACCCCCTAAAAATGGGATAACATAGTGAAAGGATACATTTTCAGATTCCTGATACTCGAGACAGTATTTTAGAGTTTAAAATAGGTCTCTCTGATGCTCCCTGATGCCACAGTATGAAAAGACAAGAGATGATATCGGCGAAAATGGAAAAAAATGTGTCTGAGCAAATGTTTGAAGAGCTGCAGGGAGGGCTATACTTAACCAAAATGTTCTCGAAAGGTGTCGGATGAAAGCTCAGAGTCTCCCCTTCGCAACGATACCACACATAACAAAATTAACTATCCCTATATGTCTTAAACAAGGGCCAGTAGAAAGACAGGCACCCATCTTAAAAACCTTTATTTTTGATGGGGGGGTGTTACTTTAACGGCTGATAACCCTAACTTGGCTGTACTTCCAGAAGGGTTATCATACAAAAATGTTAACTTCAGACATGTATCTTTTAAAAAAATATAAGCAACCTTTGCCCCTCTGAGTGGTACCGACATCTCACCTGGCCCGTGGGCTATCATTCCTGTTTAGGGTTTTAGCCTTGTTCATAAAGAGTGAGCGATACATTTGAATTTGAATAAATTTCATTAGGTGCTTACATTTTTTTTGTATTACCTGTCATACTTAAACAAGTTCCACATAGTTTAAGACTTTAACTTATAGTAAGTATAATTTTGGTTAGAGACTTTTTTTTAAACCAAAGTGTACCCACCAATACCCATACTTCCACTTCAGTGGGATTTGCCACTTCTTAATACAACAGCAAATATCACCCTTAATGTTGGTGGTGCTACAATGACAGGCCATGCAGGCAGCTGTGGCACTCTGTTGCATTGGTGTGGTTGGTATGGTGTCCTCAAGGGGTCAGCACCATCTCATTGGGCTGATGGGCCCAATGGGCATAGTGGCATACCCTGGGCCCAATGCACAAGCTGATGAAAAGAAAAATAGCCATGGCTCTTGAGTGTTTTCTCCAGGTAGGGGGGGGGGGGTGCATCTGGTTATTCCTTTTAAGGATGCATTGACTGATTACCTAAACCCAAAGCACTCACCTCCAACTCGGAAGCGGGTGCTTTGCATTCAGTTTATCACACAAGCTGATACCTTGGGCTGTCCTCAATAATGAAAAATAATCCACAAGTTCCATTTCACCACTACGATGCTCCCAAGCTATGCCACAACCCCTCATCTCCACTCCCTAACCACAGACTTTCCTCTGCTGCAAGAAGAAAAAACATCACATGTATTCTCACTTTATGAAGACAATCACATTGCGCCCGTTTATGTGGCCGTAATAACTGGGTTATTGGAATAAACAGGTTATTGGAGTAAACGGTTTATTGCTGTTTATATGCAGTCCATCGATTGCCTGTGTTCCACTAAAGTGTGTGACACGAAGCTAGAATTTAAGGCTTGTGATTGGCTACTTATCCCTAGAATGTCAATAACCTGATAATAACCCGATTATGCTGGATACATGTCTTCAGAAATCAGTTTATTAGCCAAAAACCCACCTGTGCAAATCGGATTTCTCATAAACCAAATAACGGCAATAAACCGATTATGAAAACTGTTTATTCGGTTTACATGAGCGCTCGAATAAACCAGTAACTCCGAAAACCTGATCGTAAAGAGTTGATGCACATATAAAGGGGCTCAGTGAGGCAATATGCCACTAAGGATGTCAACACACACTGAAAGAAAAGCACAGCATGGTACAACATTGCACCTCCATTTACAAAACTGCCCCTTCAAATATTTTGTACAAACAGTATTAGGCTATATTACACATCCTTCATAAGACTGTATTGTACCAGATTGGAAGATATTTGCATTAAAAAAAAAGATGTTTTGGTGCATACATAGTTACTCTGCAAAAGGGTACTTTCCCAGAGACAAGTGGTTTTACCCATAGATGAGTATAAATGACATCTATGGTTTTACCCACTTAGACACACACAGGTACTTCCATGTACACCAGTAGTTCAAAATGGCAAACAGCACCACACACTGTGCCCTGCATACCTGAGTGAAGCATTACATAACTGATGCACTTTCAAATCATTTGAAAGTGTGTCAATCCAAATAGCCAGCAAAACTGCATCCATAGATACTGTAATTATATTAATACAGTAGACAGTTCTCTCCATCGTGACCTACAAAACGGCACACAATCAAGCTACAGACAGATAGAGGAACACAGGCTGCTGTGCGGCTGGGTCTTTTCTTGTTTTTTTTGTGTGTTTTTTTTTAAAGATAGAAGTTGTGGTATGAAACGTGTGACATTCTTGTCTCTGTCTGTAGTTCTCTTTTTGCATGCTTTGATCCTTGAGCAAAAACACAAGGGTCTCGTCTCACTATACACATCATGTAACATGCCAAATTAAAATATACAGCATTTACCCACTACACAGCCCTATGCTACAAATACAAATAAAGTACAGTGTGTTCACTATTAAAGAAAATCCTTAATATCCATAGCTACTGTATGACTCATTATATGTGTATATGCGGGTTGTGAGATTACATGTGTAATCTTTGATCGTGAGATTACATGTAATCTTTGATCTTTGAACATGCAAGCAGCTCCAATAACTGAAGGTGTAGGCTGCTATTTTGCTTAGGCGAGGATTCCATTCCCCTTGTAATTGTCCCATATGTAGTGATATACAGGCCGGGCACACCTGCTTCGTGATTACAGCTAATATCTAGGCCTACTGAACAAGAAGTTTGGCCAGGAAAGAAAACAACTCTATTTACATGATAAGCCGTGCCACCTGTGCCATGCATTATCTGTCCTAACAGAAGGGCATGCCAGGGAACCTACACTGGGCCCTGTAAATACGCCATTCAGAGATCCACTCTGCATATGTGCACCACGCAGGGCTGCACTATCTGTTTTGCGCATGTGCAACTGTATTTCGCCAAAGCCGGTCAGTAAAATTGAAGAGTTCAGATGCAAAACCCCCTAACTCCATTTCTGAATACCTGCACTTCTATATTTGTAGAGAACCCCGTTGTTGGTTTTGGTTTACATTCATGAGCTTGATAATACATATAAATAGTTATATTACATAAATAAGATAAAAATATGCAATTTTGATAGTTTTGTATTAAATAAAAATGAATTAAGATTATTTTCTGAAAAGGCACTTAGGGGGTTTTGCATCTGAACTTTTCAATTTGTTTTATTCAAGTTTAGTTCATGTTTAGTTTTATTCCATTTTATGACAGTTTATTAATACACATAATAATATAAATGTAGGCAATGGGAAATACTCGTAATATTGTAAAGTCAATATGAGGGAAATACCCAGAAGTGCCATTTTCTAGTGTTTACAGTATAAACAAGAAGCTAAAGATTAACAGCTTGTGGCCGTTCGTCCATGATATTGATCACGCTGGTGTGAATTGCGTTGTCAGTTCGTCTTGACAGATAGCCTACAATTCATAATAAAACATGGACAATTAATCATAGACTTTCTGAGTAGGTTCATTCAGTGTGTGCTTCCAACATAACAAATCTTACAGACCGCCTTTTATTAGAGAAACACGGGGCGACTAATCACACATGTGCAGAGCGGATAATGCACCCCTGCGTGGTGCACATGTGCAGAGCAGATAGTCCTAGGCTCTGAAGAAGACAGTAGTCGCAACGCGTCAGCCCATTTAATTAAAGGCTTTTTAACTTCACCAGCAGTGTGCCTTGGAATCTTTGGCAGACCTTATCAACAGCCACAACTGGAGCTAAGTCTGACCATAATTTTAAGAAACTTTTCCTTGAGCCAAAGAGCACCTGCTAAAGAGAAAAAAGTGAAGCAGCACTCCTCCAGGATCAACATTCACTTGTGAACAGTTGATTTTTTTAGCATATGATTTCCAAATGGTGTACTTATAGACACAATGTAATGGTGGTAAGTGCTTTCTCACATCCAAGTGGGGCCAAGTGTGCTACAGCGGCGGGGGGCCCTAATCTTGGGGCATTGTGCTGGCCCAAAGAAACGGATGGATGGAAGATTGGTCTGACCTGAACCAAAGTATGTGCCAAAAAATCTTAGGGAGCAAAATAACTCAGAGGTTGGTGAAAGTTTATCATTGGTTGATTTTTCGTTGTTTGAATGAAATATGGCTTTGTTTTCTAGTTAACTAATGTTTTGACACAATGTAAATGTACCTAATTATATTACTTGTAATGTAAAAGTAGGCTACTAATATATTAATTATGTTTAAACTCATTTTATAGGTCCCTATAGGAGTCTTATAGGAGAGCTGTTCACACAAGAGCAAGCAGAGGCACAGTCAGTTTGAAAAATACTTAGACATGAACAAGTTTGTAAATAAGTATTAACTCAAATAAAATAAAACAATTATCTAAAAAAGTTACTGCCCAACCAATGTACAAATAAGAACACACATATTAGTTAATGTGTTGTGTTCTATTTGTTATTAAAAGAGGCTATTTCATGTTCAAAAACATTGTGATTAATGTTGAAAGTTTGTTTAATATCTTAATTGATAGGCCTATCACAATGTAGATTTCAGTTTTGAGCGCTGTCATGGTACCTCAGATAGGCCTATATGTCACCTAGTATCCCACATTCTACCCAATATGGTACTCTAGTGCTAGTTGAGGGCTTAGATGTGGTATTTCGCAATCCAAGTTCAAGACGACATGGAAAAACTCATTATCAGTACATGTAAACACTCCCTCCATGTTCTTCTCTGTCTTTCTGAACTCCCTTATTTGCCACAGCAACTGAACACTCGTGCAGTATCTTATAGTTTTTTTTCTCAACGGGGGCTCTACAGCCCCCCAGGGGGCATTGAGAAGGATACAGAGCTGTGAGGGAGCGGCGGTTGGTTGAAATTGGAGGCCATTAGTCTATCTTATAGACTATTATTTTAACCAATAAATTGATCCATGATGACAGATGGTAACCTAAAGTAATCCACACCCCAATTCCAGGCATGTATTCATCTGTATTATACAAAGAACACAATAGTTAATGCTGAGTCATGTACAATTCACTATGTGTCACACGTCTATGGATTAATTTAGTTGTTGGTTTATAACAAGTCGTATATTCACTAATAGTTCAATAACGTTTTGTAGCAGGTTAGAGTCAAAGCATATTGTAAATAGACATATTCAGGGGCCTGTATAGAAGAGTGTCTTGTATTCAGGGCTGGGCTGGTAATCTGACATACAGGACATTTTCCCGGTGGGCCGACAGTCCTTAGGGGTCGATTGCCTAATGTTTAGATGAGGTAGCCCATTGGTCCATCTTTAATGGACTGGGTCAACCATGTCGTTGAAAAACGAGGGGGCTTTGTGTGAAGAAAAATGCCGCCAAAAATGACCGGGCCGTTTTTCGATCCCAGTCCAACCCTGCTTGTATTTCTACAGTACTTCCTCTTCCTGTGCTCAGACTCACACACTGTACACAAGACACTTTCCACCAGACACTGTATCCAGTCACTGCTCTACACATGCCTTTCTGTCCCTGTTTCTAGTCAAGTCAAGTCGGCTTTATTCTAGTCAAGACGGCTTTATTGTCAATTTCTTTACGTGCACTGTGACTGGTCACAAAGAACTGAAATTACTTTTCTTGCTTTCCCACGCAGACATAGACACACTTTAGCATAATTTAAATCTCCTTGTATATCCTCTGCCGTGGCCTAGTGGTTAGAGAGTTGGTCTTTCAATCTAGGGGTGGCAGGTTCGTATCCCGCCTGACTTCTCATCTACATCTCCATCCATGGCTGAAGTGCCCTTCAGCAAGGCATTTATTTAACCCCACATTGCTCCAGGGACTGTAACCAATACCCTGACAAATAATAACTGTAAGTCGCTTTGAATAAAATGAAAGCGTCAGCTAAGTGCAATGTAATGTAATGTAATGAAGAAACTGACAATAAAAGCTAACTTGACTTATTAACCATTTCTATAACTAAGACTGAACAACAGTCTAAGACATATAGTAAGAACATAAAGTAAAAAATAGTCAAGTCAAGTGGACTTTATTGTCAAAAATCTGTGGAACAGGGTTAACACAGAAGTTTGAAATAGCGTTTGACCAGTCTCCAATGTACAGATATTTAAAATAGCGGTATTTGTGTCGTGTGTTTATTTACATTGTCCTATTTCTGTCTCATTTCTCCTTCAACCTCCCGCCCCCTACCCCGAGTGCATTTACAGTAGACTATCCACCAGACACTGTATGCTGTATAGTCCCTGCTCTACACATGCTTTCATGCCTCCCTCTCTGCCTCATCCCTCCTTATTGCTCCTCCCCTTGCAGTGTGTCAGGGGAGAGGAGTGCCTGATTGGGGGTTCCAACACTTTAGCAGAACACAAGTGCACTGAGATGACAGCTAGGAGGAGAGTGAATCTGCCAAATCGAATCAAAGTAGTTAAATGAGAATTTAAATAGCAGGATATAACCCAAGCTGATTATTTTTTTAGAGGTAGGCCTACTTCATTTATACTCAAAGACATATTTTATTGAGCCTGAGAGAAGTTGAGGAGACCCATGACAAACCTGACCATTTCACACTTAACTTCGATGTTGAAGAGGAATACATTTTTCCTCTAAATTTTCCTGCAACATTTTTGACAAAAGGAAACTGGACCAGTTGAGTCTTGAACAACCTGTTCTATCAGTCAGGCATCTGCAGAAATATGTCACGGACAGGTTTGGAACCAGAAGAGCACATCCTTCATAGCTGAATGAAAACTCGATTTCTTGAGACATCAGAATCAAGATTGTGTTTCATCATTTCAACAAGGTAGGATTATGTGATTTATTTGTGACTCACCTGTGTGTGTGTGTGTGTGTGTGTGTGTGTGTGTGTGTGTGTGTGTGTGTGTGTGTGTGTGTGTGTGTGTGTGTGTGTGTGTGTGTGTGTGTGTGTGTGCGTGCGTGTGCGTGCGTGCGTGCGTGCGTGCGTGTGTGTGTGTCAGATTATATTCGTTGTGGGCCTCTTGAATGGTGATGGAGATTAGATCAAAGGGTTTCATTTCTCACAGGAAGTCTGAGACCAGAGGCAAGGTTTAGCAGACAGATTAATTCATTTCATTAACCCTTTGAGGAGTACCATCACAAATATGTGATTAAAATTTTGAGTTCTCATTATGACTTGGCAAGATTTTTAACACAGACTTCTATGGGAGCTATAGAGTGTTCAAGTCAAATTCTAGAAGAACCTGGGGAAAGTCCTCTTGTCAGTCTACAAAATTCTACTCAAGACACCTCGAGGATACCTTCTGACATTGTTACACATAATATGGCTACAAAAATTAGACCTGAATTGTAAAAGATGACAAATCCTAGTTCTTTCTTCTGTTTACTCTAGCATAATTGTAGTCCAAAAACACAGGATACCACCAGTTGAAATAAGACCCAATCATCAACAAATAGCTGTTCAAAATATAATACTGTAAACATTCAACAGTAGCATTCTTCATTCTCACTTCAAAATAACATAGCCTACCATTTTATTGGAGCACTGACTTAAAGTCCAATTATGTTGTTTATTTGACACTGTTTGTTTGTTTGTATCTGTTAGAATTTAGTACTCCAACAGCATTTACCTTCTATCACTTTTGTTACCAAAATGAGCAAGGCTGTTTTTGTGAGGTTCATATTAGGCTACAGCGTTATTAGCCTTAACTGGTATTGACTGGCTGATCAGCCAGTCGTGACTGAGATATGAATCTGCAGGGAAGTTGTCGGTACATCAGATGAAGCAGGGCGATCCCTCACATCAAATCTGTGTGTCAGTTTGACAAATGTCATTTCACCCTCGTGTTTGCACACCAATTGTCAATGTCACCATACATGCACACACAATTAAAACACAATTATGCACTTTCACAGCCTGAGCAAACAGAACCTGTTTGTCTGTCCAATGGATGTGTTTGTATAACTTCCTATAAACACACCCATTTAGAACAGCTCAAGCACGTCGTTACACGGAATGTGGTTGGCTGCAGGAGGCAGGCTTTGACATGCTGCTGTCACGCTGTCATAATGAACATTTAGGCGCAGAAATGAGAGGTATTTTCTGCTGTGGTGTGCTGTAGTTACCCACAACACAAAGAATAACAAAGGGAAGACAAGAAAAACAGAAACCTTGCCTCAGGTAAAAAATAACAATTGGATGATTTTTTTTTTTTTAAGAATAAAGGCCCACTTTGGACATGGGGTGACTTCTGACTAACATTGGCATCACAGTTCCTGGTCTGGTTTGATAAGCGGTAGCTTACTGTAGGGTTACTAGTGGGCTGTTCATCAGCATGCATCATGGAGGCACAGCGTGATAAACGGCCAAGGCCCTGAGGCACAACAGGTGAGGTGGTGGCGCAATACCGTCACCACGGCCACTGACAGCTTTGACTGGGCCCGGGACAAAGACATCTACAAGGGCCCCAAACCCTACCAATACAATGTAATGATGATCCCGTTCTGGGCCCGCTCTCTCTCCCTAGGCCCCTAGGCCACCAGCCCCCCACCCCCCCCCACCCCCCCCCCACCCCGCCCCCCCCCCCCCCCCCCCCCCCCCCCCCCCCCCGGTCGGCTTCCCTGTCCGTCACACACAACAAATGCCGATCACTGCGGTTTTAAGGCTGCCTCGGCCGATGCAAATATGGCACGGTTGCGGGGGTTGTTTTTGTTTTTCTTTCCAGGGAAAGATGACAATCAGGGATCACATAGCCTACACTATATTCCCTTTCTCTCAGTAGTAACAGCCGTGGCCTCCATGCATGTGTCTCTGAGGGAGATGAAGCATGGCCCTCATCAGTCTGCCCCAGTGTGTTGGTCAGCCAGACATGACGTCACTTCACCACTCACTCACCTCCCCACCTCCCTTTCCTGCATGTGTTACTCACAGCTCTTGCTGTAACTTTGCCGTCCACAGAACAAACAGGTTGCATCATGTCAGCTTGCGTTACCTAGCAGACACTTTGATTCAAAGGAAATGTAGCCCCCTTGCGCAGATGGGGCCCGCCGCTGAAAGGACTAAAATACATCATAACAACATAACATAACATAACACTGCTATGACATTGCCGAGAGCCTTAGCAACCGATTAAGACTTGGACGTTAGAATTTTGGTGACAATATAATTATATAGGTAAGATACACTATCAAGTCAATACTTCACTCATCGCTCCTTTGCAGCTCTCTCTGTGGCTGAACTTAATGACCTATTTAATAAGCATCCAATAGCAGACGAAATGCCTCCAGTTAGCACTAATGAACGTTTTCATGTTTCATTTCAGGTTTGTGTGTCATCATGACATAAACCATGAATAGACAATCACAACTTGTCTAATGTGAAATTCAGCACTACTCGCGCACACACATGCACAACATCTCGATTTTACAACATCCATTTTACACTGTGCTATAATTTACTCATGATCAAAGCAATCTGTCACTTTCAAGTTGTTGAACAAATCAAGATTAAATATAAGCATGTTTGCTCCCAAGTCCGTCATAAGCCTACATGGTTGGTCAGCATCAAAGTGAAAAAGAAGTCTGCGACACTGCTTGTCTTACTGTGTATTTAATAGTGCAACGTTTCGACCTTCAGGTCTTCATCAGGCCTGATGAAGACCTGAAGGTCGAAATGTTGCTCTACTAAATTGATGAAGACCTGAAGGTCGAAACGTTGCTCTATTAAATACACAGTAAGACAAGCAGTGTCGCGGACTTCTTTTTCACTTGGATTTACTCTTATTGTCCTGCACCTGGCACATCGGGTGGGATGTGCACACATCTACTCCTCTAAACTTGGTCAGCATCAACACACAGCACATGCATGATAGGCTTGCAGACACACACTTGCATCAGAAGGTTACAACATACCTTTTCGTTCAAGATAAAGAGCGACTGCAGCAAAGTGATGTTGAAAAGCCTCTATGAAGCAGCCCATCTGACACATCTAAGGTTTGTCATTGGTGCTATGTGAGAACAGAGCAGGCAGACAGAGACTGAGACTCTTTCCCCCCCAACATTAGTGCAAATGTAATAAGGCTCAAACCAATACTGGTGCACGGGAAGGCCAAGGATTCACAGTCAGCTAACTGGATTTGGTTTTTGACTTTGTTGTCTGATTTCCTGTTTTCGTGCGTGTTCTTCCTGTGACCTGTCTTGTCTTGTCTCTGAGCCGTCCAATGAGAGAGTTCTGTCAACCGGGGTCCAGAAAGTCGGTTGGTGATGTAATTCGCGTGGATTAAAATATTTCTAAACAGCAACCTTCTGCTCGCTGGAGACTAACACAGAACCATTACATAGCGACCAATGATGAAGTACAAACGAATTACATTTACCTTTACCAAATTTTCTGTGTTATACGGCCACCTCCTAGAACTAAGTAACTATTCTATTGGAACTAAAGTCAATGGGGATTTACATGTAAAAGGCTCTGTGAGGCTCCATAAGAGCCGCCATTGCTGTGGAAAGATTGGGCCATAGAGGTCTATAGGAGTGACATAACTCTCCTATTAGACAACTCTGTTTTGTCTGCTAGAGAATTTGATGTGCAACCACCAACTACCCCCTTTCTGTTCCTCCCTCTTTAACACGCTCATATTATTGTTGTTGTTGTTTTTCTTTCTGCCTCCCAAAGCATCGTCGTCATGGCTGCCTCTCTCTTCAACTCCTCCTTCTCTGTGGTCTCCGCGGCCACCTCCTCCGCCTCGTCCGGCCACGCTCCGGAGCTGTACTGCCCGCTCATGCAGATCATGCGTAGCAACACCACAGTGACGGCGGGCACGACGGCGGTGGTCTACATCCACGGCCTGGTGTCCATCCTGGGGATCCTGGAGAACGCGCTGGTGCTGTGGGTGCTGGGCGTGCGCCTGCGCCGCAAGACGGTGGCGGCCGTGTGGGTGCTGAACCTGGCCATGTCGGACTTCCTGGCCACGCTCACGCTGCCCCTCTTCACCCACTACCTGCACTCGGGCCACAGCTGGGAGCTGGGCGCGCCGCTCTGCTCCACGCAGGCCTTCGTCTTCTTCCTCAACATGTTCGTGTCGGCCTACATGCTGGCCGCCATCTCGCTGGACCGCTGCCTGCTGGTGGCCCGGCCCGTGTGGAGCCAGAACCACCGCTCCGTGGCGGCCGCCTGGAAGGTGTGCCTGGCGGGCTGGCTGTGGGCGGCGGCCAACGCCGTGCCGTACATCCTGTTCCGCTCCGTCATACAGCAGGACACCGGCCCCAAGCTGTGCTACCACAACTTCGCGCGGTACTCCTCGCCAAAGCGGCTGGAGCGGGACTGCGAGGTGCGGCAGGCGGCCACCGCCGTCTCCAAGGTGCTGCTGGCCTTCGTGGCGCCGCTGGCCGTCATCACGGGCAGCTACCTGTACTTCGGGCTCAGCCTGCGGGCGCGGCACCGGCGGCGGCTGCGGGAGAACAGCTGCGTGGGCCTGGCGGACAGCGGGGGCTCTGCGGCACTCACCGCGCTCAAGCTCTCCGCCAATGTGGCGGCCACCTCGGAGCGGCTGTCGCGCGGCTTCACCAAGATGGTGGCGTCCGTGATCGCGGCGTTCATCCTCTGCTGGGCGCCCTACCACGTCTTCTGCCTGCTGGAGGTGGCTGCCCCGTACCGCCGGTCGATCCGCTTCACGCTGATGGTGCAGAAGGGCCTGCCGCTCGCCACCACCTTCGCCTTCCTCAACCCCGTGCTCAACCCCATCATCTACGCCTTCAGCTGTCCGCACTTCTGCTCGCGCATCCGCCAGAGCCTGTCGGCGCTGCTGGAGGGGCTGGTGGAGGAGGGCGGCCCTGTGTCGGTGGCGGGGGGGCTGGTGAAGAGGAGGCCCACCAACAGGGCGGGCGGTGGTGGCAGCTCCTTCTCGAACACGCCCTGCTCCCCGACCACGCCCAGCCTGCCCCGGCACACCCTCTCCCCGCAGGGCTCCGTCAACGGCTGCAGCTTCCAGAAGTGTCCCCCGGACGACACGCACACGGAGAGGTTTCAGACGTGCCCGTTTCAGGACACGGCTGCGGACAATGGATCTGTGAAGTTCCTCTCACACGGCACGTCTCCTTCCTCGTCGTAGCAAAAGACTGAAGGTTTGTCTATCAGCTGAAGCTGTCGACTGCTGGGGTGTAGAAGTGAACTGCCAGACGAGTCATAAGTATTAGTGTCAGTCACTGACTTTGTCATACCGCACTGAAGTTTCAGGCACACCATGGGATTATTTTTTTTGTTTGAAAAAGGAATAATGTGTTCTGTCAAACGTTATCGCTTTTAAATTATGGCTTTATCAAGGTCTGTTGTGCAACTGTATGCCTGCCCCACCATGCCTTGCCGGTCCCCCACCCCTGCCAGACACCCACACACACACATACTCTTAACTTCACTCATCCACGTAGAATTCACAGTCCCTCTGGATTGCAATAGAGTGTGTCGTAATTTTGAGGATATTAAAGAGAGGAGATCAGCGCTAAAAATCTGTAATCCGTTTCAGATCTGCATGTGCCCATATTCTTTTTTTTTCTTACGTCGTCTACATTATGTTGTGTGGTGGTCATCTCCCTACTTCCCATCCCAGCCTCTCTCCCACGTTCTCATTGTCTCTCTCTCCCCCTCTTCAAAACAGACTGGAAGCACCAAAATGTTATCCTGGCAAGCCAGACTATAGTATGAAATGAATAGGCTGGCCCCCTCGACTGATGAAGATGGAAGTTATGGTGGAACCAACGGTTGGCTTTCAGACTGCTTAACTGCACATAATAGGCCAGCACATTTGAGTCCATCCCCAAAGAGTCTGACAGATTCAAACAGAAAAAAACAGATACACAAATAGAGCATTGTGGTTGGAGGGCAGATTTTGTGACCTTCTGGATTAACTCCTATGGTGCGGTGCTAGAGCAACCGGCTGCCGGGCAGAAATATGGCCTGTTCTACCGCTAGGGTAGCTATCCAAACACAAACATCACAAGTCTTCTAAAAGTAACTAATAATCAGCACAGCAAAAGCTCATACTGTAAACCTGGAACCCACATCGAGAGTGCCCTATGATCTTAAACACATTTACAAGATCCCATTACAGTGACGTCACACTTTTCCTTGTTCTAAATGCCACGGACGTCAGGCAGGCCTACACATCTTTAGCATTTCTGACTGCACCACCCATGTGACTTCCATGTTCCAAAAAGCATTTCAAAGGCAGAGTCTAACTTGGCATGTAAATTAGTTCTTTTTTGAGCTATGGATGAGCCAGTCAAGGCATATCAGATAGACCACCACTTCCCTAGAAGCATGGTAGAGATTAGCATTGTGGGCTGGAAGGGAAGAGATGTGGGGGCATTCCTGACACGCTTTGGATGGCACTGACTGTACTATGGCAGTTAAAATGTAGCAATTAAAATGCACCTTTTTCGCAGTTAAGGGTGCATATGTGTTTAAAGTGTTTAAAGTGTGTGTTTAAAGTGTTTTTTTTCTCACGCTTCAGTTCTTCAATTTTCACCAAGTGCCCTTTCAGAGCCGATAGCGCTTGTAAATTTTTCACACAATCGCACAACACCATCAGAACTCAAAAAATGCTTTTCATCAGTAAGATTAGCCTACACATTTTCACATTTAACCTAGACTAGACAACTTGAAACAATTTTAATATGTTCATATGCTTTATTTTTGTATTTTACAATGACTTGTTGCAAAGGAAAATAAACCTTTTTGCAATTTACAGTTCTATTATCTAGATTTTTTTTGGTTAATTCTGTACCACAACAACATGCTGTATGTGTGTCTTGAAAGTTCTCTGGATACAGGTACTTCACATTACCTCACTCCACCAATGCCCCATATCCAAACTTTCATAGACCAAAGATTTCCTGAGAATGGTTTCGGTTACCACTGTTTATCCTTCTGACATAAACACAGGTGTCACTGAAACTAACCTTTATGCAAGTGTCATCAATCATCACAAGCATTGAGGAAAAAAAGAGTACGATAAAACACAGGAACAACAACGTCACTGTTTTCATGGGAAAAAGTTTTGAACAATTTCTTTAGAAGGTGCCCCTATGAAGCGGTAAGAATTAGGCAAGGCATATAACTAGGAGGAATGCCGTGGCAAGCAGGGACGCGGTGAGGAGACAGAGCACCTGCCCCATTAGAGAAAGAAAGCAACTGAGGAAGAAGTCTGCGATTTTGGCACGTACTTGTAAACAGGTGCAGTCTCGTATTATGCTATGACACACTATAGATTCACGAAATCTGTTTCAATACTAGATTCATTTTATTTACACGTGAATCGCCTCTCTCTCTCTCTCTCTCTCTCTCTCTCTCTCTCTCTCTCTCTCTCTCTCTCTCTCTCTCTCTCTCTCTCTCTCTCTCGCTCCTTGTGTGCAAACGGGTCAACTGTCCCGGACCCTGTGAAGAGGGGGCATCATATTGCATGTAGTGGGTGGGGGCCCTTTCAAATGACTTTGTCCTAGTAGGTCCAGCCAAAGCTGCCAGTGGCCCTGCATGAGTAGGATAGAGCCATAGGGACAGGAGCCTGTGACTCCTTGCCTGATTTTCATAGACTTCAGATCACTACCACGATTCTGGTCTGACCAGGACTATAACGATTAGCATTTCCATACAGGAAGAACTTTGTTTCCATGGCCTGGTTAAGCCGCCTCCGTCGGCTTGCTACTGGTTGAGGGATGTGCCAAAGTTTAAACCAAACATTTCTTAGCCCAATAGAACGTCGCTGGTTAAACCACGTCACTGCCTTGAACTTGCCTCTACCCAGGACGGTTGGAAATGAAGAGAGAGAGAGAGAGAGAGAGAGAGAGAGAGAGAGAGAGAGAGAGAGAGAGAGAGAGAGAGAGAGAGAGAGAGAGAGAGAGAGAGAGGGACAGGGACAGGGTAGGCCTACAGTAAATGAGTGCATGCTGTAGTATACATGCTTTATAGTGGGGGGGGTCAAAGGAGGGCTTTACTCATAGAGCAGATGTTTCAGCATGGTATTAGAGTAAGTGCGTCACACAGCCACTGCTAGATACCCATGCTAGCCATGTGCTCACCGCACTGCACATCATTACACTGCACTGCACTGCACTGTACAGGCACAGTCCAAGCAAAGCTTAAGATAATGGCCCTGCCGTGGCCAACCGGTAGGGCACTCGCCTGCCATGT
>NC_085872.1:27153133-27263133 GCF_034702125.1 Engraulis encrasicolus
TGGTGGT
Source organism: Engraulis encrasicolus (assembly GCF_034702125.1). NCBI lineage: Eukaryota > Metazoa > Chordata > Actinopteri > Clupeiformes > Engraulidae > Engraulis > Engraulis encrasicolus. The sequence goes on from NC_085872.1 coordinate 27,153,141, forward strand.
GGGGGCCCACTTGTGATCTTGTTAGGTCATATAGGGGGCCCGATAACAGTTTTGCCCTGGGGCCCTGTGTACAATTGTTCCGCCACTGCCACTAGTGTTGTAATTACATTGGTAAGACTACTTTACTTTATGTAACTCATGTTTATGAGGGTCTTTATGAGGGACTACCCACGGGAAAATAACAGTAAAAACTTACACAGCTTCACAAATCTTACAAATTGGCCTAGCCACTTTTACTGCATGGCCCATATGAGAAAGAAAACGTACAAATTCTATGCACAATGTTTCTAAGTTGCAGTATGTTGCATGTGTATGTGTGCCTTACTTTTGAAGACATTAAGGTCTGCTTTTAAAGTATGTGCTTTATAAGATTTGTGTCATTTTGTAATATTATCTAGATCTTTTTCGTATGGAAGCGTTTGAGAACTGAGGAGATCCTCTCACAGGAAAAAGATATATAAAAAAACAAAATGATTCACATATGAACTATACAATACTTACAGGTATATTCCTCTTTTTACTCATATATAATTAAGGGATGTTACATGTGATACAGTGCTTAGATATATGGCATATTACAGTGCATATAAGTGGCCCATTTATGTTTTTTATACACAACATTTGCTTAGCCTTGTAAGTGTGTATATATACACACACAGACACAGACACACAGACACAGACACAGACACAGACACAGACACAGACACAGACACACACACACACACACACACACACACACACACACACACACACACACACACACACACACAGACACACACACACACACACACACACACACACACACACACACACACACACACACACACACACACACACACACAAATATAAACATTTACACATATGGGCTGTCCATACTGGGTGGCTTTGGATCATGCAGTGAGCACATGGGGATGGCAAGCTGTGTATGGGGCCGGTCAGAAGAACAGGGGGGGGCTTTGGAAATGCTTCAGAGGGGCTCCACTGAGTTGGAGACTGTCTGGTTGCAATGGGGTGAAGACATACTAGGCAGCAGTTAGCATGCGGGCTGCAGTTGGAGTGTCTTTGAAGAGGTGTTCTGAATTTGCATCCTTGCTCAAAACAATTTCAAGCTCTATCAGTTCTGGACAGTTACATAATAGTGTTCACTTGCCGTGGAGACTAGGGTGCTGTTTCCACATAGCAGGATATTTTTTTAGCAGGGTATTTTTTTCTCCTGTTAGGTGTAAACGCAACATGTGGATAAAAATAAATCCTCCATTGTAACAAATTTCAGCACCCTAAATAGGATATTTATTATTATTATTATTTCTCCTGCTTTTTATACCTGGATTTTAAATATCTGCTACGTGGAAACGGAAGGCCAAACCAATGCAAAACCAATGCAACCAGGAGAAAAAAATGTCCACATATAAAAATATCCAGCTACGTGGAAACAGCACCTAGAGCATTTACTCAGGCTCTATCATTCCATTAACTATTAATAGTTGAGCGGCTACAGGAAAAATCGTGCAAATTATGATACAAGCGTGAAATTCGGCAAGTATGTGCTCAAGACCCATACGATCAAATCTACCCGATTGGCCACTTGAAATGGCGGCCATTTTCCAAGATGGCCACCAAAAAAGACCTCAGAAATGGATTTATTGCATAGAATTGACCTAGAAAATTATGATACAAGCATGAAATTCAACATGTATGTGCTCAAGAACAGTATGATCAGATCTACCTGATTGGCCACTTGAAATGGCGGCCATTTTCCAAGATGGCCGCCAAAAAAGACACCAGAAATTGATTTATTGCATGTAATTGACCTTGAAGATTATGATACAAGTATGAAATTCAACATATATGTGCTCAAGACCAATACGATCAAATCTACCTGATTGGCTTCTTCAAATGGTGGCCATTTTCCAAGATGGCCGCCAAAAAAGACCCCAGAAAGAGATTTATTGCATAAAATTGACCTAGAAAATGATGATACAAGCATGAAATTCAACATGTATGTGCTTAAGACCAATACGATCAAATCTGTCTGATTTGCCATTTGCAATGGTGGCCATTTTCCAAAATGGCCACCATGAAAAACTCTAAAAATGGATTTGTTGCACAGAATTGAGAAAGGAAATTATGATACAAGCACAACCAAGAAATTTGGCAGTTATGTGCTTAAGACCAACACAATACATTCTAAGTAATTTTCCAGTTTAAATGACGGCGATTTTCCAAGATGGCCGCCAAAAAATACCATAGAAATGGATTTGTTGCACAGGATTGATCAAGCATCAATTTTGGCATGAATGTGCAAAAAAAACAATACTTCCTGACTAGCCACTTGAAATGGAAGCCATTTTATAATATGGCCACAAATAGGCTAAATTTAGCCCAGAGGTGACCAAAAAAATGATGATACAAGTATGTAATTGTGTGTGTTTGTGCTTAAGAGCAATAGGCCTATAATCAAATCCACTCATTTGCAACTTGAAAATGTATGGTAGCCATTTTTAAAGATGGCCATCAAAGAAGACACTAGAACTTCATTAATTGCAATTAATCTAGCAGATGTGGCCCAAATCAATGTTAACATTCACTGTTTGAATTTCCAATGATTTCATCATAGAAGGAAACACAATCAAGCAAAAAGGCACATAACTATAGGCTACCGAGGGTAACCCCGGCTCTCTGAGGCATATGAACCAGACATCTCACTATGGGTAACGCCCGCGACCATTTGCCAAAACTTGCTTTCAATCATGCCGTCAGGCCAATGAGCTGCACAGCTGGGGATCCCAGGCAACTAACCTTTGAGCTTGTGGGTGAGTGTAGCAATCTAGTGAGATGTCTCGTTCATCTCCCTCAGAGAACCAGAGTTACCCTCGGTAACCTACAGTTCTCTTTCTGTCGAAACACTCGACATCCCACTATGGGTATTGAAAAACTCCAGATTGAGTTGCCTTTACCTAGAATGCGCAAACAAAAGCTTGGCCGGGGCACAGACCATTCTCCTGCCGATGCCCAGAGCTGTTGAAGGCGAAGAGGCAGCGTCCATCAGCAGTGATAAGCATCATGCTCACCCAACGCGCAGCCCGAGACGCAACAGTCGCCCAAGGGCCCAGGGTCTTCGTTCCGAACCCGAAGAAGAGAGGCTAGGCACCAGGCGCACAAAGGCAGCTTCCGGACATCCAATACCACGGAGAGCACGCAGTGGAGGGAACCCAGGGCACGGAAACCACCCGTCTGGGTGTAACCGATGTGCAGGTGGAGCCCACAGAGGTGTAGCGAGGCCCCCAATACCAAGTGGTATTCCCCAATGGCAAACCAGGCCTTGGCACAAGGGGGAATTTCCAGCATGTTCAGTACACAACATCCGCAGGTGCAACCGTGGCAGGGCCGCAGGTCCAAGTTGCGGATGGAGAACCTAGTAGCAACCACCACCACAGCGAGCTGGCCAAGCCAGCCCCGATAGATACCCGTTTGAGGGCACACACTATGGTTCCCAAAGTCCAAGGGGGACATCAAAGATACACTTCCCCTCAATCATGCATCCTGGTCGAGCAGGGGCCTGAGATACTTCATTGGAGAAGTATGGTCTAGCTAACCACGGTCGCCCTACCCAGGGACAGCACTCCAGGCAGCACAATTGACACTCGCGCTCCTGCTGAGCGAATGAGACACACACAGTAAGGGGTGACCGACCCAAGGGAGTGTAATGCGTCCTATTAGGAGAGGCGAGGATCCAGGTGGCCTTGACACGATCAGCCTTCTCACCCTCGGGTAGAGGGCGCAACTGACTAGAGAAGTTGCGTTCCACAGAATGTTCCACAGCCTCTTACACAGCATCAATTCATGACAATGCTTGTTTCTGGTGTACCTTTTGTTTAACAGCAATATCGAGAGAACCACGAATTGCCGTTATTGACATATTATTACCGCAGTGTCATCGTATTATTAGCATCTCATAACCTTCGGGGTGGGGGGGCACTGCCTCCATTGATATTAAATTAAGAACTGGCATTAGCATGTCATCACCATGCTATTTGTGTGTCATACTGTGAGTGGCTTATGTGTCATTGCAGAACATTTTTAATATCTGTATCACTTCATCATCCATGCTAACATATTTAAGGAGAGTGAACAATTATTTCCACCAAATTTGCAATTTGCACAGGGTCTTTTTGGCCGCCATCTTGAAAAATGGCCAGCATTTTAAGTAGCAAATAAAGTAAACTTGATTGTAGGCCCATACAAGCCGAATCTGTGCAATAAATCATTTTCAAGGGTCTTTTAGTTTTTTGGCAGCCATCTTAGAAAATGGCCACGTTTTCAAGTGACTAATTGGGTAAATTTGATTCCACTGGTCTTAAGCATGTACATTTTGCATTTCATGCTTGCATCATCATTTGTTAGGTCAATTCTATGCAATAAATCAATGTCTGGGGTCCTTTTGGCGGCCATCTTGGAAAATGGCCACCATTTCAAGTGGCCAATCTGGTAGATTTGATCGTATTGATCTTAAGCACATACATGTTGAATTTCATGCTTGTATCATAATTTTCTAGGTCAATTCTATGCAATAAATCAATTTCTGGTGTCTTTTTTGGCAGCCATCTTGGAAAATGGCCATTTCAAGTGGCCAATCAGGTAGATTTGATCATATTGGTCTTAAGCACATACATGTTGAATTTAATGCTTGTATCATAATTTTCTAGGTCAATTCTATGCAATAAATCCATTTCTTGGTTTTTTGTTGGTAGCCATCTTGGAAAATGGCCGCCATTTCAAGTGGCCAATCAGGTAGACTTGATCGTATATGTCTTGAACACATACATGTTGATTTTCATGCTTTTATCATACATTTCTAGGTCAATTCTATGCAATAAATCCATTTCTGGAGCCCTTTTTGGCGGCCATCTTGGAAAATGGCCGCCATTTGAAGTGGCCAATCAGGTAGATTTGATTGTATTGGTCTTAAGCACATACCTGCCAAGTTTCATGCTTGTATCATAATTTGCACGATTCTTGCCAAATTGGCCTTGTAGCCGCTCTACTATTAAAGTACTATACTTCATTGAGAGACTTCCCATGGAACCTTGCTTGGTCAAAAGTGTAGGGAAATGTGTGTTATCTTAACCCCTTAAAGTGCGCCGTACCTCCTGTGGCACGCTGTAATAGTCATTGAAAAGTTAAGTACCATAGTACTACAAGACTATTATAGTGCACAGGGCCTTTAGTAGTGCACTACGACTTGGTCATTGCCATTTTGGTTACCGCAAATTTATAACGGTGTGTCTTAATGGGTTAATGCATTCTTAAAAGTAATCTCTGATGCGCAAAGCAGATCGACAATAAAGACTCTAAGGCTGAAAGTCATACATTCAGAGTTGTCATACATTCAGTACCTCAACGTGAGGTAACTACAACTGGCCTATCCTTGGTGAGACTCGCTCTTTACTTGGAGATCCAAGTCTAACTATAATCCGAGAGAACATCTGAGTGCGTGAGACTGTAAAGTTGTTAGTTCCCACCGGTTGACTCTACCCACCAGATACCAGATGTTGTTGTATTGCATAATGTACATAAACATGGGAGGGGTCCCTTTGTGACTTTGAGACATGTAATGCACAGGCTAAAATGGACTCACTTGGTCTGGGTTTGGGCATTTATTGGTGTGGCAAAACAAAGGAAAATTAAAAGCAGTTCCAAAAATGTGTGTGTGTGTGTGTGTGTGTGTGTGTGTGTGTGTGTGTGTGTGTGTGTGTGTGTGTGTGTGTGTGTGTGTGTGTGTGTGTGTGTGTGTGTGTGTGTGTGTGTGTGTGTGTGTGTGTGTGTGTGCGTGTGCGTGCGCACGTGTATACGCACAATGCACACTCACTGTGAGTGGGGGTAGAGTCTGTCTGCCTGTTTGTCTGAGTGTCTGCCTCAGTCTGCGTGTCTATACAGTATGATAAAAAAAACTGGGATTTGGCTAAGTCTCATGATTCACATACATCCTGTACTGGCTTATACTCAGTCATCAATAGTAGGCGACTTAGAGCCCAATGTGTAGGTGCCAGTGTGCCAGTGTTACAGTCTAATCAAACCATCTCACATCCAGCAGCTGGATTGTGATTGTTCTGGACACTGTAATTAAAGGCTTACAGCAGAACGCTGCCCTATCCCACATTACGCAATTGCTTTCATCACCATGATTACCCGGCGTAATGTCTGGGTGCTCAGGGCAGACAAAATCCTCCTCCTCCTCCTCCAGAGCAGTGTGGAGGAAAAGCTAGCAGTGGCCACACACACTCGCACACAGCCAACTCGCACATAGCCATCATCACCCATGCCCCACCCACCCATGCCACTCCACATGGTATGTACTGTACACACACTACATAAACAAACAGATTACCCCCTCTCTCATACACACACACACACACACACACACACACACACACACACACACACACACACACACACACACACACACACACACACACACACACACACACACACACACACAAACACACACACACACACACACACACACACACACACACACACACACACACACACACACACACACACACACACACACACACACACTGATTGTTACTGAAAACAAGTGATGTGTAGGATATTCTACTTTACATAACATATTCCTTTGATCATCTCCCATGTATTCATTCTGAAACGAAGGCACTCTCTCCCCTCCACCAAGGCAATATGTGTGCCATGTACTGTACAATGGATACAGATGGGTTTGGCATCTGTTTGGCATATGACACTTGGCAGAGATGTGCTGCATGGGAGAGAGAGAGAGAGAGAGAGAGAGAGAGAGAGAGAGAGAGAGAGAGAGAGAGAGAGAGAGAGAGAGAGAGAGAGAAGGGTTGCAACAGATGGCTGATTGATGGCTGATAATTCGATCCTTCTCGGCTGATTCCAGCACGGATTGCATAGATCCAGAGGATTTATGGATGACATACTTGTTGCTCTGCATCTAAATATCATCTCAGCATCCATATTTATTGACATAAATATGCCTATGTTGTTGTTGTTGTTGTTGTTGTTGTTGTTGCGGAGTAATGACCTCCATGGTTTATACTCAGATATTTATATTCAGTTCTCAGAGATGTGTTAGCTGCCAAACAATGTGGATGTCTACAAAAATATTGGATCGGATAAAATATGGATGTATTTAAAATATTCACACTGATTTTTCAAATAAAATCCCCCAAACTATTGTTTGCAGAAATAAGTGATTGGACTAAATGAAAAATAGCATTACTATTTTTTTTATCTGTCTATTTCTGTCCAAATGGACAAATTTGCCATCTCAGTGTGTGACCGCTTGACTCTGGACCACATGTGTCGTTGCACAAGATACAACAATTTTTGGTCCGTTGACCAATCCCAAAGCCCCACATTGCTTGGACAGCAGATGGAGTGTGGAAATGCAAACACACAAGGAAAACAGGAGAGACGCACTGAGATAATGGCACAAGTGAAGGATAAGAAAAGAAAGATTGATTGAAAAGCAGTGGAGGGGGATTATCTAGGCCAGATTAACGACTCCCAGGATAAAATGATCCCGTTAGAAAGTGATTCGGTCGGAGGGAAATGTACATGCCCAGCCTGGCAGCTACCACTTTAGGGCACTACACGTACAGACGGCTGGCTCAGTGATGTGTTACCATCACGTCTTAATCCTACTCAGGGTGCCTTCGTTGTCGCTCCGTTAGGTCCTAGTATATGGTATCAAGCGCATTACATGTAATTTTTAAAAACTGCACCGTCATAATCATAGAAGTGACAGAAAATCAGCGGTGTAGTCTACTTTTTTATGGTGGGTATACTGTATATTTGAGCATTTTTTGAAGTGGGTATACTGTATATATTTGTGCTATTCAAAACAATGGATCAATCAATTTTAAGTGGGTATACCGAAATCCCTGAAATTTAGAAGTGGGTATACTCCGTATACCCGCGTTCTATGTAGACTACACCACTGCAGAAAATGTCTTCAAATGTACAGCAGGGAGCGTGTGACCCCTTAATGAATGGCAGTGAAACAAAGATGTGAAAATGTTAGACCCTCGCAGATCATTATGTCCAAACCACAGTTTCCCCTGTTGTACCTCCTTTGACACCTGGGCTTCTTGCCAAGAAGGCACAACATCAGTTAACCTAACCGTGTGCCCTCTCTTCTGACAAACACACAGTCTGTAATAAATGGGACATGTCTATGTTCAATGGCATCTAGGCACTCTTTCCATCTCCATCTCTCTCTCTCTCTCTCTCTCTCTCTCTCTCTCTCTCTCTCTGTTTTTTTAGCCCTAATCCATCCATAGCCCAATCTCTCATGTGATCCAAAGGCCTGTCCATGCAAGCACACAAAGACACAAATAGCATTAGAGGGAGGTGAACGAGAGAGAAAAAAAATCTATGTGAAATGAAATGGTACAAAGCTCTCCTGTACATGCTATTTCTTTTTCTGAGAACCATTATCCCCTACCCCCTGGAAACAACACTCACCCCTACCCCCTGGAAACAATTGGTCTCATTCGGTTGAACTTGCAAAAACTGCTTATGATGCATGCTCATATACACACATGTACCCAGGTCAAAAAAATGTGTACTTAAGTGTACTTTAAATATATTTAATTTTCTGAAAGTATATTTTAAGTACACTCTATTTATCAAGTACAGTACTTAAGTATGGTATTTAAAAATATACTTATAGTTTAGTGTATTTTAAATATAATTTTATAATAAATTGGTATTATTAAAGTTATGTACTTAAATATAGTTTTTATAAAATATACTGTTAGTGTATTGTATTTTAAATGTATTTTTAAGTATATTTGTATTTTAAAAGTAATGTTGCTAAGTGTAGTATTGTCAAAATATACTATTAGTGTATTATATTTTAAGTGTATTTCAAGTATATTTGTATTTTAAAAGTAATGTGCTTAAGTGTGCATTATAAAGTATACTATTAGTGTATTACACTTTAAGTGTATTTTAAGTATCTTTTTATTTTAAAAGTTATATACTTAAGTGTAGTATTATAAAATACACTATTAGTGTATTGTATTTAAATGTATTGTAAGTACATTTGTATTTTAAAAGTAATGTGCTAAAGTGTAGCATTATAAAGTATACTATTAGTATATTGTATTTTAAGTCTATTTTAAGTACATTTGTATTTTAAAAGTAATGTGCTAAAGTGTAGCATTATACAGTGTACTATTAGTGTATTATATGTTAAGTGTATTTTAAATATCTTTGTATTTTGAAAGTTATGTACTTAAGTGTAGTATTATAAAATACACTATTAGTGTATTGTATTTAAATGTATTGTAAGTACATTTGTATTTTAAAAGTAATGTGCTAAAGTGTAGTATTGTCAAATATGCTATTAGTATATTGTATTTTAAGTCTAATTTAAGTACATTTGTATTTTAAAAGTAATGTGCTAAAGTGTAGCATTATACAGTATACTGTTAGTGTATTATATTTTAAGTGTATTTTAAGTATCTTTGTATTTTAAAAGTCATGTACTTCAGTGTAGTATTATCATATACTATTACTCTATTCTATTTAAATCTATTCTAACTACATTTCTATTTTTAAAACTAATGTGCTAAAGTGTAGCATTATAAAGTATACTATTAGTGTATTATATTTTAAGTGTATTTTAAGTATCTTTTGTATTTTTAAAAGTTATGTACTTAAGTGTAGTATTATAAAATACACTATTAGTGTATTGTATTTAAATGTATTGTAAGTACATTTGTATTTTTAAAGTAATGTGCTTAAGTGTGGTACTGTTTAATATACTATTAGTATATTCAATTTTAAGTCTATTTTAAGTACATTTGTATTTTAAAAGTAATGTGTTAAAGTATAGTATTATAAAATACACTATTAGTGTATTGTATTTACGTGTATTTACGTGTATTTGTATTTTGAAAGTAATGTGCTAAAGTGTGGTATTAGAAAATATACTATTAGTGTATTGCATTTTAAGTGTATTTTAAGTTTATTTGTATTTCTAAAGTAATGTGCTAAAGTGTGGTATTAAAAAATATACTATTAGTGTATTGTAATTTAAGTGTAGTTTAAGTGTATTTGTATTTTTAAAGTAATGTGCTAAAGTTTGGTATTAGAAAGAATATTTGAAACGTACTTTTAAGTTAAGTATGATTTTAGTATATTAAGTACACTTGTACACAAGTTTGATTTTAGTACCAAAAAGTCAACTTAAAATGTGTTAAAGCTCTACTTAATTATATTTGAAGTGTATTTAAGTATACTATAAGTTGTCCCCAAAATAACACAACTTAAGTATGTACTTCTGCAGCATGCTATAAAGTGCTTTCTTATGACCTTGAATTAGATTTGTTGCATACTTCAAATAGTTACACTTAACCACATGTTAAAGTACACATTAAACATCTTTTAAAGTGAATTAGTAAGTATATTTTAAATGTACTTACAGTTAAGTATGATTTTAGCATATTAAGTACACTTCTGCAAAGATTGATTTTTAGTACCAAAACGTCAGCTTAAAATGTGTTAAAGCTCTACTTAATCATACTTCAAGTGTATTTAAGTATACTATAAGTTGTCCAAAATAACATTCTTTAAATACACACTTTTGAAGTATATTTTAAATACAAAAATACATACTTATAAGTATATTAAGTTACATTTTGTTTCACCTGGGTACTTTTTTTAACCTCATTTTAGTGTATTTTTAACCTAGGCTTATTTATTCATTATGCTTTGTAACATTAAATAACCTTCCACCTTCCATTTTGTTAATGTATTTTCATGGTAAAAACACCATATTGAAGAGCACAAACAGATCTTAAAAAGGCATGTAAGGCCTTACCTATTACACTTTTAAGCACAATACTGAAGTCTGTACTTAAGTTGTGTTATTAGTGTATTAAGTGCACTTTAAGTGTACTTTTTGGTGCACAAATTAAACATGTAAAAGTGTCTTTAATTCGATAAAAGCATACCACCACCAATGATTTCTAAGTATTATTATTAAATATATAAAAGTATACTTAAAGTGTACTACTCAAGACTATTACTTCAAGAACGTAATTGTGCCAGTTGAAGAACAGGTAGTTGTGGTCTAGTGGTTAAAGTGCAGGTCTGTGGTTCAGTGAGTTGTGGGTTCAAATCCTGGTTGAGGCAGTGGTTGTTGTCTGAAGTGAAGGTGAAAGGAAGGTTCATGTGAATGGCTGATGGTTGTGAACAAGACAATGTACAATGGAAATGAGCAATTCGGAATTACATTAATGTTTTTTTCATATACTTTTGAAATATATTTAAAGTGTACTTAAAATAAATATATTTGAAATGTGCTTAAAGTAAAATCTACTTGTAGTATACTTAAAATACATTTAGAGTCAATACACTTAAAATGTACTTAAAGACCTTGAAATAGATTTGTAGTATACTTAAAATACACTAAACTGCATGCTAAAGTACAAAATAAACATATTTTAAAGTGAATTAGTAAGTATGTTTGAAATGTACTTAAGTTAAGTATGATTTTAGTATATTAAGTACACTTGCTCAAAGTTTGATTTTAGTACAAAAAAAGTTAACTTAAAATGTGATTAAGCTCTACTTAATTATATTTCAAGTGTATTTAGGTATATTATAAGTTGTCCCAAAATAACACAACTTAAGTATGTACTTCTGCAGTATACTATAAAGTACTTTCTCATGACATTGAAATAGATTTCTAATGTACTTAAAATGCACTTATCCGCATGCTAAAGTTCACATTAAACACATTTTAATGTGACTTGGTTACTATACTTATAATGTACTAAAAGTTAAATATATTTTTAGTATATTAAGTACACTTGTACAAAGTTTAATTTTAGTACAAAAAAGTCAACTTAAAATGTGATTAAGCTCTACTTAATTATATTTCAAGTGTATTTAAGTATACTATAAGTTGTCCCAAAATAACACAACTTAAGTATGTACTTCTGCAGTATACTATAAAGTACTTTCTCGTGACGTTAAAATAGATTTCTAATGTACTTAAAATGCACTTATCCGCATGCTAAAGTACACATTAAGTACATTATAAGTATACTAATCAAGTCACTTTAAAATGTGTTTAAAGTTAAATATATTTTTAGTATATTAAGTACACTTATACAAAGTTTAATTTTAGTACAAAAAAGTCAACTTAAAATGTGTTTAAGCTCTACTTAATTATATTTCAAGTACATTTAAGTATACTATAAGTTGTCCCAAAATAACATTCTTTAAATACACACTTTTGAAGTACACTTTACATACAATAAAACGTACTTATTAAGTATATATTAAGTACACTTTTTTTTTACTTGGGTAGACATGGACAGTTGTGCGCAGACACACACACACGCACACACATACGCACACGCACGCACGCACCCACCCACACACACAAACACACACACACAGCCATGGATGTAAAGTGCACACACATACAAGTATGGTCAAACATTCCGCGTGCATTGATAAGATCATTTTGATCATATAAAATAGCTCTTCATTTTAATGGCTGATAGTTAGCTGTCCTTCGGTTTAGCCATTCAAAATGCAATCACCAAGAGCCTGTTATGGACCATCAGGATGTTAGAGTAGTTACTGACCATTAAATTGGGAGAGAGGCGGTTGTTAATGAACTCTCCAGCACTGTGGTACTCTCCTCTGACTTACACTACTCCTCTGACACAGAGCTATGTTTTCATATTCTAATGCAGTGTTTCTCAAACTTTTTCAGACCGTGGACCACTTTGTTCAGGGACCATCTGTCAACTGAATTTACAGTTGACGGGTGCTAATTTGACACTGCTAATTTCGATGCAGATCACTTTCTTTTTATATACATTACAAGCCTGTCGTCTTATTGTGGTGAAAATAAGATTTCAGCTATGCTTATCTTTGTATCTAATGATACAATTATAGTCTACTGCTAGCTCATCTTGGAAAAGTAGAAATCCCCTTGCGGACCACCTGAGCACTGTCGCGGACCACCAGTGGTCACCGGACCCCACTTTGAGAATCACTGTTCTAATGTAAAACATTTTTTTTTTACGGTGGTTTAAGTTAGTCTCTTGACATATTCCTTTCATGTTTTAAAACCAGCTTACTACTTCAAAAGACACTTCTGTCTACTAAATGTTTCCAGGAAAGCATACATATTCATAATTCCCGACAAATCATTTTCCACTGCGGGCACGCAAACTACTTCAGGTGTGCAAGCAAGATCTTCCTTGTTTGACAAGTTTTGTCTGGTCTTGCCAGAGATGTTGTCATAAGCTTCACAGGACTTTAGTGCTATTTCATCACTGTTTGTTACTGTCCCAGTGTGTGTGGGTGTAGCTTTCACTGTGGGGGTTGCTGAGTCACTGCTGGATCACAACATGTTCCTGAATGTATGTCCCCGAGGCAGAGGGATGTACATATCAGGCCACTGTCAACTACGTGGCTTACGTGACCACACTCTCACCCCATAAATACTTACAGAAATGAACTATATGTGTAGTCTGTGTGCACTGTGTGTGTGTGTGTGTGTGTGTGTGTGTGTGCGTGTGTGTGTGTGTGTGTGTGGGGGGGGGTGCTCTGTGTGTGTGCGTGCGTGTTCAAGACAGTCTACTACAACTATGAGCAACCCACAGACAGACAACACAATGTCCTTACACGTATGTGGCTCATCACATGTCATTTTCCACACACAATCTCACCACGAGTTTAGAAGTCTTCTAGTGTTTTCTAATGTGGAAACTCATGTTGAAACGGATACAGAAAGTGGTGTGGCCCTATAGGCACTGATCAGGAGTAGAGAAGATAAACTTTATTTGTCCCAGCCGACCTTTTTTATATGAATGTCTATAGTTTGGATAGGAGCCCTGCCCATGTCTTGGGAAAGAGTTTGAGGGATGTTTCCGAGAGAGTTGCGCAAACTGGGATCCATTGCTCCATTTACAATTTCAGCAACAGCCAGCATTAATCTCTGACTGCTCAACATAAGAACACATTCAAGTATGGCCATTTTTTTTATATATATATATTTTAGGGGTTTTTATGCCTTTAAGTTGCCTCCTGTCACCATCTTCAACTGTCCTGTCAAATAAAGTTTATTTGACAGGACAGTTGAAGATGGTGACAGGAAGCAAATGGGGCAGAGAGACAGGGGAGGATCGGGAAATGACCCCGGCCGGACTCGAACCGGGGTCCCCGAGGGTGGGCATGCAAGCCCAAATGTGGGGGGCTTAGCGCGCTGCGCCACAGCGCCCCGTATGGCCTTCTTTTGAAACAACACAACACAACACATTCCTGCAGTATTGGTTGGGTTGCAACTTGCACAAGTCGCGCTTGCTAGTGAAAACGATTTTGTGCTACTTTGCTGCCTCTCAGTGGCAGTATACATGCATTGCAGCAATGAATGTACCACCACAGGTTGAAGTGACTGGTCAGCACTGAGATCCTTCATAGTGCAATAGTATGTAGTTGCACATGCGTAATGATACAATGGGTGTACACGCACATGGGTGAGGACTAATCCCAAACATTCACAATCCTAACTGGCACTTGGATGTTCACCGTGTTAAAGCATAGGTTCACATCCATGTCTTTTGTGATGAAGTCAGTCTTAGAGCTTGTTTTTTATTGTAGAAGATAAAAATACTACTGAAAATAATAACCCCACAACATCGCTTTATCTTCTTTAAATCTCCCTCTACATGTTTCATCCCACTCACCAAACGGCGATGGATTATAGTACGGCGGTTTGAGAGAGTGGCCCAAAATTCAGCTACAGCTGGTTGCGGACAAAAAACAGAATAGATAAACAGTTTGGGGTGATATGTGAAATGCCTCGGACAAGCACACAGATGCACATGCCACTATCGAAATGAAAAAGATGAACTCGGCTACTGAGGTTGGGACTTACCCAATTTTGCTGATAAAGATTTTTCACATTTCATTACAAAAGCACACAGATAGATAAAGATGGACACAGACACACATGGACACAGACCCGCGTGCACACACACACACACACGCGCATGCACGCACACACACACAGGCATGCACACACAGGCACGCACACACACACACACACACACACACGCACGCACACACACACGCACGCACACGCACACACACACACACACACATGCGCGCACACACAAATGAAGTTGTGCTGTGACACCTCCTCATAAACACAACATAACATAACTCTACTCATTAGTCCTGCTGCTTGCTGCATTGCAGCTCCACTTATCTCAGCACTTCTGCTCATCCTGAGCCCTCCTCAGTGTCTCAGAGATGTCATCGCTGCAGCTACAGCTACAGCCGCAGCCACCGCTACAGTGCTGCGCTCAGGGCCGCTGACAGCTTGCACTAGGCCCAGGACAAAGTCATCTGAAAGGGCCCCCTACCCAATACATACAATGTAATGGGGAGCCAATTCTGGGCCCCCTATCCCCCTGGACAACATACCCTTTTGAGCCCCAGCCCCCCTGTCGGCGGACCTGACACGCCGCTGGATTAGGGCGAATTACAGTGGCGTAGTGGAGCTCTTACGGGGAGACTAAGGCTTTGATCTTTCAAAGGAGCTCATCTACTACTGTATGCCCATGCGTTACGCAGGGGCAGGCGATGCAAAAGTAAAGGAGAAAGAATCCCATCATGGAGATATCATAATACATTTACATGACATATTTTGCATACATTAAACCTTGCAGTGGTGATGTGTTTTAATTTTTTTATTCAAAAGGGTACAGTAGCACCCACACTAACATCTGAAGCTGTTGAATTGAATTTTGTTCATCGTAACTGCCTCAACGTTGCCTAGACAGTATTTCACCCAGTGTGTGAGCTGGGTCTGGTGTCTCATATTGCAGTAGCTATCGTTTGGCTGCTACTAGGTGATGCAGATAGGTAGACAAACAGAGAAAGCATGGTTGGGGAGGGGGGGATTTTAGGACGATGGTTCTTCTTGCGCAGAGTTATTGATTTGGTTATCGTGGAATTCAGAGTTTTACCCCATCCTCCTCATCACCCCCTCAGCTCAGCATTGCATCCACGTTCTGACAATTCATCTCATAGTCATGATGTGTAGTTTGTTAAGTCATTCACTATAGCTGGGCTTCGCATGAAACAGTGTTTATTTGCATTTACCATCAATATCCAGACAGACAGGCAGGCACGCACACACATGCACACTGACATGCAAACACACACAGAGGCAGACACACACGTGCAAGCACACAGAGACACACACGCATGGCATGCAAACACACGCATGCACACATGCACGCACGCACGCACACATGATCACAAACCCACTCCCGTCTGTGTAAAGTAGGACCAGAGGGACACTGCTGACGTAGAGCGTATACCAGTCGAGAGAGGATAAAATATAAAACACGCTTTAATATCCCCACCTGCAGCCTTAAGCCACCAACCCTTTATCTCTCAATCTACTTCTCTCTCCCTCTATCTGTTTCTCTGTGTCACTCTCTCTAGTATATATTTACATGTGTCTCTCTCTATGTCCCTCTCCTCTCTCCCTCTCACGCACGCATGCACGCAGGCAAGCAGGCAGGCAGGCAGGCAGGCAGGCAGGCAGGCAGGCAGGCAGGCAGGCACGCACACACACACACACACACACACACACACACACACACACACACACACACACACACACACACACACACACACACACACACCATATGGCTCATGACCTCTGGCCTTTTAGTCTCATCACATCTCCCTGCCCAGTGTCCTTCTCCTTCTCCTCCTTCCCACTCCTTTCCTTGCCCATCCTCTCGGCTCTGTGTGTGCTGCTCGCTTGCTTGCGCGGCTCCTTCAAATCCGTTTTCTTATTTCTGCACTCCGCTTGCCCAGCACAACTAACCCCATTTTGCTCCCCGTGTAATCTGACATGCTGGGGATTAAAAAGACATCCACCCCCCACCCATCCACCCATACCAGGGACCCACCCACAAGCCCCTACACTACAAGCCTGCCGCCCTTAATTCCACCCTCCCCCTACCTCTCACTTGCACACTCGCACACTCTGTCAGAATGGGCACTTTACGTAGTTCAGTGGCGACAGAGAGAGCAGAGAGGGCAGAGGACGCAGAGAGAGAGAGAGAGAGAGAGAGAGAGAGAGAGAGAGAGAGAGAGAGAGAGAGAGAGAGAGAGAGAGAGAGAGAGAGAGAGAGAGAGAGAGAGAGAGAGGGATGATGAGATTATGCTGTACAAGAACCATCAGCTGCCTATAGTGCATATGGGAGGCACGTTAGAGTAGAGTAGAGAAGGGAGAGGACAGAGTAGTAGCACTTGGTGCAAAGCAAAATGGACAGTAGATGCTGCATGCAGGGCAGGCAGGGGGGCAGAGAGGTTTCATCAGGGACAGAGGCCAGCTGTGACCTGAAGTGAGGTGAGGTGAAGTGATGCTCAGCTCTTGCTCAGCTCTGACACTTACACATTGCAGCGCACCGGTGACTCCAAGGCGAAGATTTAAGTGGGGAGGGCGGGCACGGCGGGGGGGTACTTGCCGCCTGGTCAAGCCGCAAGCAGACTGACAGCGGAGTTGCGCACCCTATGCTAAGGGTTAGGGCTCGGCCGGCAGAGGAGCGCCTCACATCACTTAACTCTTGTTATTATTATTAGTGTCATTTAGTCGATTATCTGCTACCATCCACACTTAAGCAGCTTGGCCTCTGGGGATATTGGACTGGGCTGGAGGACTTGTCATAAAACTTTATGTAACATCCGACTGCAGAGAGCGGGAGCGAGGAAGCCAGCGCAAGACGGAGAAGTGAGAGAGGGGGTGGGTGAGAGAGAGGGCGGGGGGTGTAGAGATAGGGAGAGAGGAGAGGAAGAGGGAGGAAGAGAGGAGAGAGGAGAGAGAGAGGGGCAGAGGGAGGTACATAGAGGGGCGAAGAGACAGAGGCTGGGATAGATAGTTGAGAAAGGTGATGGGAACAAAACCTTCGAAGAGAAACACAATGAAGAAGAAGGTAAGAGACAAAGCTTTTGTGCTGACTGGCTGCAGGGTTTTTTGTGCTGACTTGCCACAGGCAGTGGAGTGTATACTTCACTTGTTCAGTCATTGTTGTTGGCTCTGACTGAATCGTAGAATATGGGCAAGGGGTTCAGCAGCCGAATATGAGAAAATGCTTGGCTGTGTTATTGCTCGCTAGTTTCTGTCACCAGAAAACTAATATTTTGTTTAACATGTCTTATTTTCTGTCAGTGGGTAATACTTTTCTGGCAGCCAGTGACACCGCATTAGTATGAGAATTCTGTACGTTTGTCGAAATATAGGCATTTAAAATTCAACATTGCCTTTATGTCACTAGTGCAGTGCTACTTTGTGCATGTCACAGTCTGTAGTGTGAAGGTTCACCGTTTTGTCACATAAGCCACTTGATGCCAAGTGTTAAAGTGCTGAGTTGAGTGGATGTGTAATGTGCAGAAGTGATGGCCTGTTACTCGTAACCAAAAGAGTTTAGCTGTGAGAAACTGGACATCTTTGTGTACCTTGAAGATGTTTCATCTCTTTGGGCAGTCGTGGCCTAGTGGTTAGAGAGTTGGTCTTTCAATCTAGGGGTTGCAGGTTTGAATCCCCCCTGACCTCTCCCTACATCTCCATCCATGGCTGAAGTGCCCTTGAGCAAGGCACCTAACCACACATTGCTCCATGGACTGTAACCAATACCCTGACAATAATAACCGTAAGTCGCTTTGAATAAATGAAAGTGTCAGCTAAGTGCAATGTAATGTAATGAAAGCTTTTCAAGACACAAACAGAAGTCCAGCTGCTTGCAGCTAAACTCCTCTGTGGTGTGATGACCTGGACTAAAGGAGAATCTTGGCCGACGTGGTTAACTGTGGTTCCTCTCTGAAGGGGGCGGTGCCTCTGGCCCAGCAGGGCAGTGGGGTGCCAATGGCAGCCTCTGTGCTGGGGGGTGGCAGGGAGTCCGGGGCAGCCAAGGAGGAGCAGGAGCAGGAGGAGGAGGAGGAGAGGGAAAACGAGGTTGGGGGCGAGAAGGACTTTGACGATCCGCTGTGCGCCTTGGTCCAGAACTGCACGATGCTTCACAACATCGTGGGGCCAGCCTGCATCTTCCTCAGACAGGGCTTGTCCCAATCCCAGATCGTACGTACACACACAACCAACACCACACTATAATGCTTCTAACCATTGCACTACAAACATGTGTATTTGTTCAGAGCCAGCGAAACATGCTTTCAGAGCAACACCACCATGCCCTGCTGCACATCTAAAAATCTCTTCTTTTGCAGTCATTTTCAATATATACATTTCAATGCCATGTGTCATATGAGTAAAAAAAAAACCATGCCCATCATACGGCACAGCAGGTGGAACTCCACACTCCCCTGATGTCGTGATCATGCACAGGAATTTTTCCAGTGTTAATTCAAACACTTACAGAGTCTATTTAACACCTTCTGGGGTGGATTTGGTCCAATGGTACTCTCTAAGTGTTGAATCAACACTGCATTTTTTACTGTGTGCCTGCCAGTCACAAACCTCATTTCTGTGTCCTTCCCCAGTAATGCCACCATGAGCACCTAATCCAGCCCAGCCCTGCCCTGCCGCTCTCCATCACTCCACTCCAAACTCCAAAACCCATCAGCTACAACACCTCCAACACCATGACATCATCATCATCAGCCATCCTCACTCTCATACACCGCGTGCTGTGACCGGAGGACGTGGGGGTCCCGTACCGCTTCCATTTCAGTGACTTTGTAAGTCAACGCTTTAAAAGGAAGGTGTCATGCTGTGCTGGTAGCATGTCCAGGTAACAAGGTGTCTGTGCTCAGCTTTAGTGTTTTCCGTCTATTGAAGCAAGGTCAGTGAAGTATGTCGTTACTAATGTATTGCAGTCAACACGTAGATGGTGAGTCATTTTGTTGTAACTGAGGCAATTGGGTACCACCACAACAACAAACTTACTTACACACAAAGTGAGCCACACAAAGTGTGTCTGTACTGTACGTGTGAGCCCCGGCAAAAGAGTCAAAATGATGGCCCCTTTTAGCCGGCTTCATGAGATTCCAATTTAGCGTTTAATTCATATGGTTCCCCTGGGTGTCATCAGATACCCACTCATCCCAGATTGATGACGCTGACCGGCCTGCTCCGTGCTGAAGTGGACCTGTAGTTCTCTCCGACCAGACCAGTGTTGGGGTGCGTTCCAATATGCAACATTGCATCCTCCACTTGTGCTTGTCGCCTCGTACCAGGAAGTAATGATATGATGACATCACTGACAACGGCATTATATTTCAATATCTCGCAAAAGCTGAATTGTAATGCAATTTTCTCATTTGCAATTGGGATGGTGAATGAAGAATAGTCCCCAAAAATCGTTTTAGCCTGGCTGACAGCTGGGAAACTTAATTGTTTTCTCCAATGAAGGAGGGGCCAAGAGGCGGGGCGAGGCCACAAGCACAAGTGAAGGACGCAAGGTTGCATATTGGAATGCACCCTTGGACATATTACACTGCGGCAAGAGGGCCACCGTGGCCTTCTCACTCACTAATTGCTCTTTTCCATTAACACGTTTGCTGTTGTATTAAGTCGAAAGCTCTCAACTCAAAGTCCTTGGAAGTGAGTGGCGGAGGGCACCCTTTAAAGGACGCTGGGGAGATAAAGGATGGGTGTGGATACTCTTTTAAGTCAAATACTCCTTTAATATTGTCAGTGCCATCTTTTTGTCCATTTACATTTAGTTTTATTGTCAATAGAGTGTGGCTATTCATGTGGTATGGATCATTTTATATCCTGGAGGACGTGTTCTGATTGACTGGTGGGTTATGTTAAAAAATCAAAACAACTATGGGTTCACGATACTGAAATTCTGGCATAAAGTTTAGGAATAGGTTGATGTCACTGCCTATATAGAATGCTATTACAACCAGGGCTCTAAATTAACCACCAACAAACAGCCAAATATGGGTGGAATTTCAGTTTGGCTAGTAGACACAGTGTGTGTTTGGCTACTAAGATTAACATCCACTGTATGAGCCATTTTGGCTGGTGGTGAAAAAATGTAACCCCTGATTACAACCACATGGGTTAATGTGTAACTAACAACAAATTGTACTGCACTTACAACAAAGATTCCTATTCATAAAGAAACTGTAGAGCAATGTAAATGTTTCAGTGCGATAACTGGATAAGCATAGGCAGTACAACAGCCTTCCAGGTGTGGATTTCCAGAGAATTAATCCCACTTCGTGTCAGGCAGTTATTTGGCTCCACCAGTGTTTGTAAATGTGTTAGTAAATGTGCATGCACTACATGTCAGCGGTTGTTATCTTTTACTTACGTTGCTGTGTCGCTCCATACAAACAACACAAAGAAATAGTGAGCTCATCTCATTATCTACAAAACACTGTGCTAACCTTGAATTTCTACAGACCCATCAGCCAGGTTTTTGCGAGTGCTTTATGTAGGTACTCCATTATAAAATCCGGACTGATATTCATGTTCATGTTCATCTACACTCACATGTACAGTAGTAGTACATACAGTGAGTAGGGCTGGGAATCGATCCAAATTTCCTGGATCGATTCGATTCCGATCCAGAAGGTTACGATCCGATTCTATCCACGATCCGATTCGATTCGATTCGATATCGATCTTTTGTATTGCTGTGTTGTCAATTTAACCCATTTATGCCTATAACTCTAAGACCGGCTATAAAGACAGATATAGCTAAATATCTCAGCCTTTGATGCCCACACAAACATGAAATACCGTGGCATGTGAGAAGTAAGTGGGAAACTGTGGAAGAGAGCTATAGGATGTGGTTGAGAAAATAGGTCCTATAATGATCTGCAAAAGATCGATCCACAAAGTTGTGAATTGATATTGCCGTTTTTGAACGTGAATTGATATTGGATCACGATTCGATCTTTTGAACCCAGCCCTAACAGTGAGATGATGTGATGTGCCCTGACTATATGGAATAGAACAGTGAGATAACCCAATCTCAATCACTTTTAATATATCATATTGACATCCACATCTGGCGGGTAATCCCAGAATCCTGTTTGCATGAATACGGGCATGCTCCTACTCTCACTCCCACTACCCCCTGAGATTCCAACACCAGATTATGTGGCATTCCATGTTTATCATGTCTGTTGTCATGTCTGCTGATCTCACTTTCAGTCCGTCACTAGACGCGTACGTACCTTGCCATTTCAATTTCTACTCTGTCTCGTGGCAGCTGTTGAGTGGACAAAGTGAGGCACTGGCAGATGCAGCAATTAAAAACTGACAGGAAAGTAGATAGGCTTGGTGATTTATGGTCTGGTCGACGACATAATTTGTCTCCCTTCCCTTGGCCCTTAAATTCCACATCCTGCCCCTGCCGAGCTTTATTCCACATCTGCATTATTTATGGCGGCCAGGCGAGCAGACTTTTTTTTTTTTGGTAATATGCATTTGTATTATTGTGAATTATGGCGAAATCAGAAGAGCATATCTTGCAATAGATAATATGCTAGACCAGTTAACATTATTCAGAATTATTAGAAAAGAGTTTTAAAGGATGAATACCAAACAAAGTTTGAGAGGTAGTGGGGCAGAGACAGAATGACAGTGAGAGATATGGAGAGAGAGAGAGACCAGAATAACTAAAACCAGATTCTCCTGATCCCCATTTGTTGCCTGGCAACCCTACGCCAGAATTTTTAATCTGGTCACCGTAGTAACTCCTGACCCTAACAGCACATCCCTCTTCCACACCCATACTCCATACATGCCTGACAGAGGAGACATATAACATTCTAAATCTAGAACCCGCCACTCTGCTTCACTCAGTCATTAATGGAAGCCAGGATTGTGTAACATCCTTTTAAAGTATTTATTTCTCTGAAACTATGTTTTGTGGCTTGTTGAGAGCATTGATATCAGCACAGGCTGTGCTGCAAAATATTTTGTTGTGCTAATCAAGACTGCTTTCACACCGAAAAAAATACACATTTTTTATGTAACTTGTCTTCACTGACCTCCATCTGCTCTTGAAAACATAAATATGTCTACACTGCATATTTTCCTCAGTTGAATACCTCTTTTTACCTATGTACACACATTTGCTTTGTTGTTTTTTGTCCTCGCCATATGCATAAAACCCAAATATCCTTTGGGCAGAACTCTGTGAAATATGATTGTATGTGTATATATTTATGATATTATGCGTTTTTGAGAGATAGAAAAATGAGAGAGAGGGTTAGCAAGTGAGTGAGTGAGTGAATGAGTGCATAAGTGTGTGTGTGCACTGTTTATGTACGCTCACCTGTCTCTGATCCCCGTGCATGGGTTGTTTGTGTGTTGTCATATGAACTGGCTTGGGTGTCAGTCTGTCTGCTTCTTAATCTTGCCTCACCATCAGCTTCTCTATGTGTCTCTCTGTAAACTGGGGCACGGCAGGACAGGGATCTACGGCCGGAGGAGATTGAAGGTACAGATACAGATGTCACGTAGAGTGGCTTTAATATATGTCCCCCCATCCCCTCACCTAAGGACGCCCCTGACCCACATCACCCCACCCCATCCCACCTAAGCCCGCTCCGCACTCCCCTGTGATTAGCCCTGGGTAATAAGCACCTCACCCGCTCCTATAACCCACAACCTGAATCCTCCTGCTGCCTTTCCCTGCTCCCTGTTTCAACTCTCTGCACTGCACTGCACTGCACTGTAAACCCTGGCAAAGCACTTGAAAAAAACAGTTGACCCATTCAGATATATTATTTAAACCCACTAAGACCGCCTGCGGTATTTATACGTTTACCTTCATTGGAATTGACAATTCTGTAAATTATTAGTTTTTATATCTTAATTGGCTGAGTTATATTTGGCATTATATATAAACTTTATTGAACAGACTCGGGGTCCAAATGATCCACAAGACATAACTATACTTCTGTCAGATCCACTCTAGTCAAAAATGAGACGAGAAACAGAGATACATTTCAGAAGCTTTATTTCTGATTGCATATTTGTGTTTGGCGGTATGGCTCTGTTCGGAGGAAGCTCCCCGGCTTCTCCATGAGCTCCATGGAAGCCAAGACAGGGAACAGCAGCATCCTCAGGTGGAGTGCCTTCCATTTAGCTGGAAAGGCAACATACCCCCTAGAACAGAGCAAGCAACAATGACAACAGTATGACATTGTTTGGCAATGATAAGTCTGGTGGAGCAGGGGAGGTGGTGGGTGCAAAACAAGCAGCAAAAGCAATGACAGGAAAACAAATTCGGTAGTTTAAATAAAGCGCGCCAAAAGCCAGCATCCAATTGCGAGCAGCAGCTGATTAACTAAAGCGCAGCTGATTAGAGGACTGCTGTTGGGGTTAGGTCGACGTCAGCCAATAGGCAAAAGGGAGCGTTGACTACGTGGTCTGCCAGAACTAACGCTAAGGCTCGATTTACATTGTAAAAGTAAAGAAAACATATAAACCATACAACCTCATAACCCCCATTAACCCCTCATTAAGGCCTGAAATGTGGGCACCTTTTGCCAGCCAATAGGGGACAGTCCAGATTTTATTTTGTTATTTTCCAGATCTAAGTGGATATAATTTGGACCAAATGTAGGCATACTTACCCAGATAGCTCACTTACATCACTTATGTTCATACGAGCCCAATATTAAAAGGTTATGAAACAATTTATGATTTTATACAATTTACTAAAAGTTATGAAGCTGTTCTGACAATAGTAGTACACAGACACCTCAAATAAGAAATATTGAAAGGTGCAGAGCAAATCACACCTCATATTAGTTACGGCTATATGCCAGTCTTAATTTATTAGGAGCAACGTTTCGATCATAGATCTTCTTCAGGCAAGAAGTCTTTTG
The DNA here is from genome assembly GCF_034702125.1 of Engraulis encrasicolus. Lineage (NCBI taxonomy): Eukaryota > Metazoa > Chordata > Actinopteri > Clupeiformes > Engraulidae > Engraulis > Engraulis encrasicolus. The sequence goes on from NC_085872.1 coordinate 27,178,065, forward strand.
CAAGCAGTGTGCAGATCCTTTCCCGCTCCTACATGTGACAGTTTTTTGATTTGGCACCAGCTGATGCTTTTTTGCTGGATGTGCGCATTTTCCACTACACTCTATATGCCAGTCTTGCACGTAGGCTTTTTGTATTGACCATCATTGAATGGCAAGCAATACTTTTTTTCTTAGCAAATAAAGTGATGCAGGGTCACATTTATCAGGAAAACATCTACCTTCAAAATCTATCTCATGTCAGGGTTCCCACTCTAATTCAGATATACAATTCCATGATTTTACATGACAAGAAATGATGTTACAACGTTTTTTAAAATATGAAAAATTAAGATCATCTTCACCCCTAGAGCCGACGCCTACCCATTGCCAGACTTCAGTGGGCTCAATGCATTCTAGAATGTTGCACATTACAGCATGAAACCAAACCGTCTCTGGCAAAGCGTTATAGTATAACCCTTAAGAAACAATGTTATAGGCCTACACCACACATAAGTTTTTGCTTTTACCCAACTATTAAGAAAATACCATGGTATTCCATGGCAGTGCATGCAAAATTATGAAATTCCATGACTTTCCATGACTGGAAAAACTTTTATGAAATTCCATCATATTCCAGAAATTCCATGACCCGTGGGAACCCTGTTATGTATTCATTTTGCGTTGGATACAATCAGACTAATTGTTGACTTATATTGAATTTGAAATTTGCAAGGGTTTACAGTGCACTTATGTGACCATGTGTCTGTTCTCCCTTAGTCATCGGGCAGTGAGTTGCTTTTAGATTTTTCACCGATGCTGTCGCATAGCATAGACCTGCGTATTTATGGTGTTCAATCATTCTCAGGCATCACCAAAACATATTGATTCGTTTGTTCTTCCACACCCTATCTTTCGCTACCCTCATATCTCTCTCTCTCTCTCTCTCTCTCTCTCTCTGTCTCTCTCTCTCTCTCTCTCTCTCTCTCTCTCAGAGCTAAAGGAGGCCTTCACTGAGTTCGATAAGGACAAGGATGGCTTCATCACCTGTAAGGACCTGGGGGAGTGCATGAGGACCATGGGATACATGCCCACAGAGATGGAGCTCATTGAACTCAGCCAGAATATCTGTAAGTCACACAACTTTGTAAAAACATATACATATTAGTGTTTATAGTTAGCCTATTTTGTTGATGTAAAAACTGTTATTTCCCCTAGTTTTACTCTGTTTTGTTCTTTCCCTCATATGCATATGCATCTTCCTGCAGCTGTGCAATTTTAGTTGAGGAATAAGTCATTTGCTACGTTTACATGACTGTTTTAATTTTGAATGAATAATTCCCAATTAAATAGTTCCATTAAGAGGCGCTTATGTGACGTTTTCAAAGCGGAATCGAGCTTTATTCAGAATTAAACTCAGTTAATTCAGAATTAAATGGCTCATGTAAACGTAGCAAATGTTAAATGACTGTATGCTTCCTCAAGCACTGGTTTCTCCTGCCCTCCCTCTAGGTGGCGGTAGGGTGGACTTTGAGGACTTTGTGGAGCTGATGGGCCCGAAGATGTTGGCCGAGACGGCGGACATGATAGGGGTGAAGGAGCTGCGGGATGCTTTTAGAGAGGTTGGCTGGCACACGCTAAAGTTCAATTCAGTCCGTACTTTTAACTTTGCATTAATTTCACGGCATGATACTCAAGACTCACTCAGGCAGAGAATACACCAGAGAATAGTCTCGCAATAATGTCTGACCAAATCTCTCTCTCTCTGTCTGTCTGTTTGACCAAATCTCTCTCTCTCTCTGTCTGACCAAATCTCTCTCTCTCTCTCTCTCTCCCTCCCACTTTCTCTTTACCTCTCTCTCTCTCTCTCTCTCCCTCCCACTTTCTCTTTACCTCTCTCTCTGTCTGACCAAATCTCTCTCTCTCTCTCTCTCTCTCTCTCCCTCCCTCCCTCTCCCTCCCTCTCCATCTCTCTCTCCCTCCTTCCTCCAGTTCGACTCTAATGGGGATGGCCAGATAAGCCTGGCAGAGTTGCGAGAGGCCATGAAGAAGCTGATGGGAGAGCAGCTCAATCAGAGAGAGATAGACGAGATCCTCAGGGACGTGGACCTCAACGGGGATGGCCTGGTCGACTTTGAGGGTACGTACGTACGTGTGTGTGTGTGTGTGTGTGTGTGTGTGTGTGTGTGTGTGTGTGTGTGTGTGTGTGTGTGTGTGTGTGTGTGTGTGTGTGTGTGTGTGTGTGTGTGTGTGTGTGTGTGTGCGTTAGAGGGGATGTCTTAGTAAGTACAGAAGAAGTTAAGGAGTTGGAGAGAATACACAGCTAAGACAAGGGGACTAGAAGGAAAGCAAGATGAGCAGTGGCTATTTAACTCACTAGCGCTATTGTCTTTTCCTTTTTCGTCATTTTCAATTTGAGAATCATATTTGAGGTAATATTTATAAACCAGCAGTTGCACTGACATATACTTGTTGCTCGTCTCTCTGTCCACAGAATTCGTTCGAATGATGTCACGCTAACTTTTGAGGCCAAACTGGAGCGATGGTGGAGGAAGTCGAGGGGAATACATGCCTACCCAGCGCTACCATTACTGAGATTACCCACTGAAAGGGGCTAGCTTATAACCTAATATGTTGTTTTATGTACAAATGCATGTTGTTTTTATTTTTCTAGCACTCTAACCTCGTGTTGTATATCAAAAGGAAAACTCTGTAAATATTGCTACAGATTCTTTTTGTACAATCTAAATGTACACATAAACATACATATATATGAATGGTTTGACCTTCAGTTTAGCCCTTCTGTGATAAGTCTCAATTTAGTGTCATACCTGGAAATGACTGCAAAAGTTGTGGTCATCTCTACAGTGAGTGGTTATACTGTAGTGGCAGCCCTTGTGGGAGGTGTACATATATATGTTATAATATGCTGGTAATATTTTTGTGTCATATAAATCACTAAATATATTTATATGAGGATGTAGCACTTCACTTGCATTATAGATTATGGCAAAGTAATTTTGTACTAATCATAAATGACATTACATTATTATAAAGTCATCAAAGCTGTCATAGCATTCCTTTTCGTTAAAAACATCAGTCATGTAAAATGTACAATAGTATACAATATAAAATTGCTTTGTTAAGTTCATGACAGGCATGTTTGCTTGGAATCAATAATGTAAGGTGCGCACAAAGAAGCAACACCTGAACATGTAAACATGTTAAATACCCTGTACAACAGTACAGGTACCTGAAATAAACCAAATATATGTATGCATCCTGTGTGTACCATGTCAGCACTTCTCTCCTACTGAGAACACATTTTTTCAGAGAATGTGATTGGATATGTGGGCAAAGTAATTGAAAATGGCGCAGGGTGAGCCCTTCCTCTTGGCCCCTTTAACCAGCCATACACATGGATCAAATCTCAATCGCAATTTTGAAGTGCAGGATCCCAGTAGAAGGATCCCTGATCCTTGTGGCTGATTAATGAAGGCAAAAGGTCTCTAATCCTTGTGGAGAGAGTGTGTGTGCTTCATGTGATATCATATAGTCTACATGAAGAGTTCAGATGCAAAACCCCCAAAGTGCCTTTTCATTTTTATTTAATACAAAGCTATCAAAATTGCTTTTTAAAAATGTATTCATGTAATATAGCTATTTATATTTATCAAGTATATGAATGTAAACCAAACCGAAAACAGAGTTCTCTAAAAAATATAGAAGTGCAGGGCTTCAGAAATAGAGTTAGGGGGTTTTGCATCTGAACTCTTCACATACATGCCTCAGAGGAAAGGCCTTAATGTGGAAGGACACGCAGTATCTTCCTACCACAGCACAGCACAGCACAGCACAGCACAGCACAGCAGAGCACAGCACAGCACAGCACAGCACAGCACATCATACCACAGCACAGCACAGCACAGCACAGCACAGCACAGCACAGCACAGCACAGCACAGCACAGCACAGCACAGCACAGCACAGCACATCATACCACAGCACAGCACAGCACAGCACAGCACAGCACAGCACAGCACAGCACATCACAGCACAGCACAGCACAGCACAGCACAGCACAGCACAGCACAGCACAGCACAGCACAGCACAGCACAGCACAGCACAGCACATCATACCACAGCACAGCACAGCACAGCACAGCACATCATACCACAGCACAGCACACCGGACCGCACCACAGCACAGCACACCATCATGTGAAGCTTCTCTTTCCTCACCCTTAAATCTCTGACTTCAGGTCCACTCTGATCAATGTTCTGACCATATAACTGTTGGACGCTGGCACAGTTTATGATGAGGATTGCATGCACACCGCAAAAGGCGTTATGGTGCTGAGCTATATTTATACCAGTCTTCTCACATTGGGTAGCCAATTATTTATCAATATTCTGACTCCTGCTGTGTGGGCCTAATGCTTTCCCTTAACATTCAAATGATGTGTTGCCTGTTGAGAGCTCCTTGGCAGTCAAAACAACTAACAGTGAGAGGAAGAAGCAACAGCAGCCAAAATCTTCTTATTTTGCCTCAGAGCAATTTCAGTTATCCTACAGGTCAGTCCTAGAGCTCCATTTTCTCTCTACCTGCATTTTTTAGGACCACTTCCCAACAGGCTAATTATTAATATCTACTTTAAAGGGGCAGTGAGTTTTTCTGTAAAGAGACATGTCCATCATAGAACATGTAACAGTATTAGCCTTCTTGAAAAAAAAAGAAAATTGAGAGATGACTGTTTCACTTTCTTTTGCGTAAACAACCACTAGTATCTGGCCCGGTTGTTATTATTATTATTATGTGTGTGTTTAGGTCCCTCTGGTGGTTACCGTATTATATGTGTATGGTGTCTTTGATGTTTTTGTCTCATTCAGTAACGGCATTGATGAAGCTTGACTTCATGCCGGGTAACTCTTTGCTGAACAACAGCAGTTATGTAATTATTTGTATTATAATTGTTATAATTATTGTTATTATTATTCTTATTATTATTGTTATTAACACACTGACATAGATGTGACTGAGAAAACAGGCAGAGAAAATTACATCTAAAACTACATCTAAAACATCTACAGTAAATCTAAAACTACATCTAAAAGCTAGGACAAAATTGCAATGCATTTCGAGTAAATTCCAAGTTTTGTTTATTTTTGTATTATTTTTATGTCTTATAACATACCACAATAAACTGACAAATACTGGTAATACTGAAATATTGAAAATCACATCTTTAAAAAATTCAAACAATCATATTTACAAAATCCACAATTGTGCTTGGCAAACCTGACTGTTAAGTGAAGGGTACCATACAAATTGCTTGCAAGACCACCACCTCACAGTTGTGGAGGACTTGAAAAATACTAAGACATGGTGCATAGTTTTGAATTTCATAAAAATAAGAATAAGAGCTTGAAACCAGAGATTAAAAAAAATACTCTCAATGAGACACACTTAATCAAATATGATATCATAATGTATAATTTTAAGATTTTCACATGATTTCACATCTCTCTCTCTCTCATTTTTTTTACATATTTACATACAGCATGATTGTTTACGTCAGAGATCTTGTTACCACGCGACTGCTTCAGGCTAGCGGTCAGTGGTAGTGGTTAGTGGTAGTAGTGAGCAGCTATATACTGTATGTGGGTCAAAGACATTTTTTGGGCTCAGACGTCAGGTGACGCAATGGCATCTAATGCTCATAAATTAATTAGTAATTGGTGGTTGATATGCTGCAATGAATATGCTTCTTAGATAGTCCATTAAAAACAAACAAACAAACAAAAGATCCATACAATGGTGGCACTGGCTGTCGTTGCACTACCCTCGTGTGTGCTACAGCTGAAACGTTACTGACCCATGATGTAGCAATGCAGTGGACTTATTTCCTGACAAGACTGCCTGTGGCAATCTTTTATCAAAAGATTTGGCTAATTAGTGCAGAAGTTTATCAGTGCCAACTGTGTTATTGGTATCGTCTTCAAAGTTTGCTTAACCCGTCTTTGATGTTTACTAGGCTACTCTTTAGCTACAGTGTATTAGCATCTCTCAGCACTGTTCTGGTGTCACTCCATCTCCTCCATCTGAATGCTGTCTAGATCACGGCATACCTCCGAGGACTTTGAAAGTGGCCCGTCGGGACCCTCCCTCTCTCCGGCACATTTTCTGCAGTGAAAGTAGACGTTCAGGGGGTGGATGAAGGCCACCAAGGTAAGCACAGTGAGTCCGATGTTAACCTGGAGGTAAGGAGATGGCAATTAGCATGCGCTGCGGGGATTGGAGCAGCTGTTTTCAAACAAGAGGATTAAAGGTAGACTGAGGTCTGGATCTGTGTAACACAAGGCACAGGATGCTTGGCTTGCATCACTAAAAGCAACTTGGCTTGCATTCTCACAGCGGTGGGCTGGCCTTTTTGAACACTGTATATAATAAAATCTGAAAATCAAAATGGGTCAGAGTGGGATTCAAACTTGCAACCTCCTGATCTTCAAGGTTTTTTTTTAACGTCTCGTTAGGATCTCCCATTTGCAATAGAATTCATGAAAAGTTCTGCATCATTTACACATTATAAAGGAATACACGGTTACTATCTACTGCATTTATGTATTAGCTGTACACCCACAACATCAAGCTTACCTAGCCATAATTTGCTACACAATGTAATACTGTTGTATTCTTTCTTTCTGGGCATGCAGCCACTATCTGAACACACACACACACACACACACACACACACACACACACACACACACACACACACACACACACACACACACACACACACACACACACACACACACACACACACACACGATACTTACATATAAGGGTTCGCCATCAAATTCCTTGACCAAGGCAAAACAGGGATACTGAAGCAGAGACACGAGAGCCGACAGTGACATCACGAGGCCATACAGCTTCCCAAAGTGTTGGCTGGGGAACCTGTGGTAATTGAAACCACGGTTACCAACTGATGTCACTTTTAACTCTGTTTACGAAAAAAAAAACCTGATTACATCAATCTTGATGGATCAATGCAACTGTGAGACAAATTTTTGTTGATCAAAATCTGATTTTCTGGCAGACGTCGTTCTGCTTATAAGCAGAGTAGAGGTTGATTGTAGCAAAGTCTCTATAGACATCAACCACCATAGACTGACTACCATCAATGTGTACCACAAGCCTCTATGGACACTACAGACTCCAAAGATGTGAAATGCAATGTATGCATGTTAACTAGTTTGTCATTCACTCCCTAATTACGTTCAAAGCCAATGTACAACTGGCACTCACGCAATGCTGATGAAAGCGGCGTTTCCGCCATACAGGAAGGATCTGTTGATGACCTGCAGCGCGAAGGTGAGGTACTGGAGGGGGAGGAGTGGGTAGGTGGCACAGACGGAGAACAGCAGGCACTGCAGGGAGGTCAGGAAGAGGGAGAGCACGGAGGAGCGAAGGTCAGCCTCCCGATCGGACATCTCTGGGGATACGAAGTCAAGGTACAGAGGACAGAGAAGAAAGATGCTGGTGATGAGAGGAGTGACGCTAATATACTGTAGTCCCAGTCCCATTACAAAAAAGTTTTTCAATTTTTCTTTAATAATCACAGACGTACTAATTAAAAAAAAATTTTTTTTGGGAAAATGTCTTTTTTTGAGTTGTTTGAAGTTGTACAACCTGAGGTTCCACGGTTTCAAGAATGTATTGTATGACTAAATTAAAATCTGAAGATGCCTGAAGAAGATCTATGATCAAGTCATTGCTTTTCTCAATTAAAAAGTCTTTTGCAAGCAGTGTGCAAATCCTTCCTCCTTGTCTCATACGTTCTTTTTTTGAGTTGGCACTCATAGTTTTCTCTTGGATATGCGCGCCCTTCAATACTCTGTAACTTAAATGCAGGAAAATGGTCAATCTTCTTCAATGCAACTGAGCTCACCAACCTAGTATCCACAACAATGCAACATTTAAAGGTACACTGTGCAAGATTTTTAGTTGTTTATTTCCAGAATTCATACTACCCATATACTAATGTCACCTTTTTCATTGAATACTTACCACCACCATCAAATTCATAAAGTATTCATTATGACAGGGAAAACTGCACTTTTTATTCATTAACCCATTGACGCCGGTTGTTGCGTTACGCAACATTGGCCCTGGCGCCGGTTGTTGCAAAACGCAACATTATTGATTTGTCAATATTTTCAAGACGCATGAGAGATGCAATGCACAATGTTTTGTTCAAATACACAAGAGGTGGATGTTCTCGATTCTTTTAAAGATCATGTAGCAAAAAAAAAGTTTGATTCGTCGACAAAAATGTCAAACGCAATCAACCATGCTTGCTTCTGTAGACGTGGGTTGTTTAGCCATTTCACACAGGTAAAAAAAAAAAAAAAAAGAAGAAGAAGGCTGTGGTTCGCAAGACACGCTGTTACAGCGAACGTGATGTTCAGTTGAAAGGTAATGAAGAAATTTTAATCGAGGAAAGGAAATATGATTGAAGACCCTTTAGATAGAGAGCAGGAGTGTGATTTGCCGCGGCCGCATGAAGAGGTGGGCGAGTGGCTTCCAAATAGACAGTCAGCTAGATTTCGCCAAAACCAAAACTTCACTCCGACACTCGGGGCAATTGGCGAAGGCGTCAATATCTGAGGAAGCACGTCCTTCAGATATATTGCAGAATATTTTCACTGAGGAACTCTCGGGTATGGTGATAACCTATTGGTGAGGCAGACAACGGTAGACATGCGAATTATAGACGCGCGGCCACACATCCGGCTAAAAGTGGAGCCCCGTCTCAAAATAAGATATTATGAAATTGCTCATCGGTCTCTGCATAACGTTTGGAGGAATAAAACGGCCATAGGCCTACTCGCCGGTGGGAGAGCAAGTGGCTGTATCAGACAAATGTCCCCCATTTATGGCAGAAATGACTGCCTAATAATTATAATAATAGTGATTATTGTGATTTAGTTATAGTCGGCTATTGTAACAGTAGCAATAGTAGCCTAATAGCCTATAATAAATAGCAGCATCAAGCATTAGGCCTATTCTGAAAGCACATGAAACTTTCTTTCAATCATTTGATTATGAGATATGATTTTTTTAAGGAATATGTGTTAGTGTTAATTCTGAATGAGCATAATCCCGTGAAAGCAGAGGATTTTACCTTTTAAATGCAATTTGTCCCATGTCCCTATGTGTTCCAGAGGCTGAGATATTGAATTTATCATAGGAGTTTTCAACCAAGTTTTCTTATCTCAAAAAACCCTCAGGCATTGGGGACCTTTTCTAAAAACTGGCTCAGGCGCCAATGGGTTAAAAGGGGGATCTTCTCCATGGTCTGCAATTTTGAATTTTTGGCTGCAAAGTCTCTGATATTAGCCCTTTGTGACGTTAGACAATTATCGGTTTGAAGTGAACCTGAATAAACAACTACCAGTTTGAGACTTTTAGACAGAAAATACATCTATGTAGATAGATTGCATGCATCTGGTGCCAGTGACTGCAAATACAATTACCCCAAGAGGAAAATAAAGTTCTAGCTAACTAATTAACTGTGTATGCCCATCACAGGCATACTGGATGCAGCTTCACCTGCTTTGAATCTGTCTGACGTTATGTGAAAATGGCCCATTGAGGAAGCGAAGGTCCATATGAGGAGCCTCATATGAGAACCACTAAAAGTTGCTTAGTATTGCTTTAACCCCTTAGCTCAGAGCTTCTGTTCTAACTTTACTATCACCAGAATTGTATAATGACCATGTCTTAATATGTTACATAAGACCTTTGGAAGTAGAACCTTTGGTTCTGAGTAGAGCAGAAAACAACACAAGAGCATCATCTAGAGGGGACTCATCAAGTGTGTTTAGAAGTACCACTTTTGGTCAAAGTGCCTTTTCTGTAAAAACAACAGGGCTATGGAACAGTATTCCTGTAGGTATTAGGCAAAGCAACACACTCAGTAGTTTTAAATCAGGTCTCAAGAAATGGCTAAAAACAAGGCAGCAATGTGAACATTATTAGTAATTTAGCTTGTGTTTGGTGTTTTATGTTAACTTTATCATACATCTTGGTTTTTTTTTTTGTTTCTTTGGTGTATTCTTTTAAATAGATATGCCTTATTGGCCATGTAATATTGTGGGCCTATATTTGCACATTGGGCACCTCTTAATTGTATTATCAAATTCTTGTATTATTATTAATTTTAATCCTTTTTGTTTTTAGCACCAAACCCTATCCAGGGACTACAGATGAAAATTAGCCTTGTGGCTATAATCTGGCTCAAATGTATATTGTGCACTGTCCCTGCTGAATAAACTATACATGAAATGAAATGAAATGAGTATCATGTGTTCCAGAAAACAGGAAGAGGAAAACACATGACACCACCATATGTCATATGATGTTGTTGAGGGTTTTCAGCAAAGAGTGAACAGGCCTGTCAATGGTAGCCTGGTCCTGACCATCCCATAATACTACCATTTCATTTCGTATTCATGGTCTGGAGGTTGTTTGATCTGACGCGATTGCAGGAAGCGGGAAAGGAAATTTTAGGAAAAACCAGGATCAGTTATTGAACAAACATGTGTGACGTCAATCTTTGCCAATGTAGGACCGTTTAACAGACATGTCTGACAGAACATCCTACCGTAGGATAAAATTACAATGTAGGACCGTTTGTCCGAACACCGGCACAAATCCTACCGGTCAACATCGCTCCACAGAAAACAGATACCAGACATAGTGCGGAGCCAAGTCTCTTGGCGGTAGTACGTAGGATGGTGCACGAGGCTATGTCAACAGGGGCATCTGCATTAAGACGCTGCCTCATGTTGCAAGTACAATGAGATGCAGTACTCACCTGGGGGCAGGGGCTTGCCCTTGTGTCTGTCCATGATGAGGCCGTTCCAAGGAGCGCACAGCACCCCACACAGCTGGGTGAAGGCAAACGCATTGGTATACTCACTCACTGCAACACACACAGTAACATGCAGCGGCACATTATAATGTATAATAATGACACAATGGCACAAGAGGAAGAAGAAGAAAACTAAGAAGACAATGATGAGGACGAAGACAATGGGGAGGAAGACAAAGAAAGAGAACAAGAAGAAGAAAGAAAGAAAGAAAGAAAGAAAGAAAGAAAGAAAGAAAGAAAGAAAGAAAGAAAGAAAGAAGTAAACAAATAATTGAAGAAACAAACAAATGAAGAAACAAACAAAAACCAAGAGTCTGCCTACCCAGGGTGGGATCTTGGTTGGCCAGCCGGTTCAGCATGGGGTTCAGGGTGCCGATGAAGAGGTAGTGTCGGAGCTGCATGACGGACAGCCACAGCAGGTGCCAGACGAACAGCCAGGAGGCCACGCAGGACCGGAAACTCATCTCTGGCGACAAACCATAAGCAGTTTTCCACATGTGCTTACCCTGTCAGACTCTTAATAAACGACTGGCACTTAATTGGTCAGTTATTACTAGAGATGCACCGGATCCAAGATCCGGTTCCGAATCCGGCAGGATAATAGGTTTTTCACAGGATCCGGATCCGGTTCCAGGATCCAGGATCTGGTAGCCGAGGCTTTTCAGTCAAAATAGTTTGAGCCAACGTGATGAAAAGGGCCCCACGTGTGTGAGTAGGCTATGTGTTTCAACCTTTTCGTAGGATCCGGTATCCGGTTCCGGATCCGGCAGGATCTTAAGCAGTGGATCCGGTATCCGGCGAGATCCTAAAAATCAGGATCCGGTGCATCTCTAGTTATTACCTTCCTCTGGGCCGCTTCCAGACTGGCGCTCCTCCACGGGCTGCGAGGAATCGCTGTATCTGCCCATCTGTCTCTTGGCGGCCATGTTCTTCTCTGTTCGGGCATTCTCAAACTTCTCCACGTTGTAGCTGTTGGACCGGGCACATTTAATTCTGTAACAATGAGTGCGTTTACATGCAGTTCAGTATCCCGAATATGGTCGGGATATTAAGTATCCCGAATTAGCGTTTGAGCATATAAACACCTTTTTCCGACTTCAGTGTCCCGAATAAGCCCTTATTCGAGATACTGAGAAATCTGGATATGCTAGGTGGAGTATTCCGACAGAAGTCTGGATACTGACGCATGTAAACACCTTATGCCGAATACAGGGGCTTCCCACAGAACACTGTTGCTGGTATCCAGGCTGCATTTGAAGATAATTCTATAACAACCAAGAATGTAGACTGGGATATAACGTTCAGTGCTCATATAAACACCTTATCACAAATATGATCATAACCAGGATATGCCTCATATTCGGGATACTGAACTGCATATAAATGCATAAACCCTTATATGCATCATGGAGAGGGGTCTCCATGTGTTCATTACCCAAGTTTACTCCAAACAAAACAGTGAATGCTAGTACTTGTGGCAACACAAACTATGACATAACATCTGACTAAGTCTTGAAAAGAGTATACCCACTGAGGGCAGGTACAGGACAAAGGCATATCTACAGAAGACAGAGTAGAAGACTGCACACTGCAACTCCAATTGAAAGGTTTGAGATGTACAACATTTTGACCCATCAGGGTCTTCATCAGGCATGCCCCAGACGAGTCGAAATGTTGTACTGTATGTCATAACCCGTTAAGACACGGCGTTGTAAATTTGCTGTTACCAGAATGGCAATGACCAAGTCATAGTGCATTACTAAAGGCCTTATGTTAGGTCATAGCATTGTAGTACTATGATGGTTAACTTTTCAATGACTATTACAGCGTGCCACTGGAGGTACGTCATGCATTAAGGGGCTATATAAACCTTTCAGTTGGAGATGTAGTCTGCAAACCTTTACTCTCTCTTTCATAACATCTGACTTAACCATCTAGCAGGGACGTACCCGTACGAGTAGCCCTCTGGAACAGGGTGTGGTATGTGCTTAACAGGAAGGAGGAATATGGTGCGAAGCACATGGATGACACTGCATGCGGACATGACGATGAAGGACAGTCGCAGAGAGATTCCGAACTCAAACAGCACCTTAGTGATACAAGTGGAACAACACAGGCATTATCTACATGTTTCGCCCATTTAGGTCCAAATTCATCTGTAAATGTGACGTTTGCTTGCAGTTTGGACAGGAAATACCTTGATGACAAGAAATACAGCCGACGAAGAATCAAAGGCACCATTGTAAAGGGTGATGATAGTAGATCGATGCTTTCCAAAGAGGTTTCCCACCTAGTCACGTGTTTGTCATAGGAGTGGTTAATTTAGTAAAGTAAAGTTGAAAGAAAATGTTTAGTGAAAATGTCCTCAGTGTGTGTAAAGCAACAAAAATCACAAACAGTGAATACAGCAAAAACATTTTTTAGCACATTTCTTACCTGCATATTTGTTACTAGCAGCAAAATCCCACCCACAGCAATCAGGGAGACAGCTGGGAAGAGCAACACAGAAAGAGCTACAAAAGAAACAGAGAGAGAGAGAGAGAGAGAGAGAGAGAGAGAGAGAGAGAGAGAGAGAGAGAGAGAGAGAGAGAGAGAGAGAGAGAGATTCACTTTTCACTGACATGTGGCTACAATCTGGCCATTTGTATTTCTTTTTCCATAATGCACATTACCAGCTCTGGATGCTGCTATCAATGCCGTCCCTGAGGTGTATAGGCATCTGATGGATGGAGGTAAACATGAATTTGTAAATCGATTCTGGGATTAAACATGAAATGTATTGACTGACTTCACAAATATATATTTTATACGACTGTTTATTATATCTAAAAGTCATTAACCTTAATTGGTAAGGGAGTAACCAGCAATGCCTAAATCCATCACTGAACAAGGATAAGCTAAAGAGTATAGATTTCAATTTCCAGTGCCGTTATTCTTCAATGGCTCAGCAAGCTTTTAAAACAGTTTAAGTATTTACTGCTGCTTTATCAACGAATGTGGTCATGTTTGGTCAATGATACCTTGAATGACACCTTGTTTTCAACACTTCAAATTATAATGTGTATACTGTACATCAATATAGCCGTAGTATGACTGTGAGCCAGTGGGCATGTACAGTAGGAGTCACTGATTTTGTACCATGTTTTCTTAATTGTACATGATTGCTCTTTTGCAAGATCCACGTTTGCAACACCTTGGATGTCTCTCGTTTAAGTTAAATGGTGCGCAAGGAACATGAGAAATAAGTGGCTCCCGCAGTACAGTTATGAAGATGTTTAAGGTGAACTAACTTACATTGCCACAAGCCTTGTTGCCAAGGTCCCAAAGCGGTCGAAGATGAAGCCAATGGGCAACGTCATAAAGTTATTCAGGAAGGAAGCAACGGTGAAGACCAAGGCGAATTTTTCATCTTGCCGACTGCAGTCTGTGCACAATGGGTCATCATGTGTTAGTTAGTTACAGTAAATATGATAACAGGAATGACAAGTGCTTGAGCAGCACAGCTGCACATGTCTTAAAGACATCCTATTACATTACATTACACTTAACTGACACTTTTTTTTTTGAACCTACAACCCTCTGAACGCGAGTCCATCTCCTTAACCACTAGGTCACGGCTGCCCAGGCATGCATAACAACACAAAGCCAAGATAATGATATTCACTTGTTCACAGTGCATTGATATTTGCGGCCCAGGTTCTGGAAATCGGATCCAATCATTATCCATTCATGGTCTTTACTGCTGCTTGGGATTTCTTTCAGCATACAGTAAGTTATCCTACAGGAGGATGTAATGCAGGCACTGTATTCTTAAAGGAGCACTTCAGTCAATTTCAATATGCTGTTGTATTGCTCACGCTACCCTTGACTTGTCACTGTCAGTACCCGGTGATGCCACATTTTTCGGCTCAGCCCTTTCCAAGATATGAGCTATTCTAATGGGGGTAGCGTTTGTTTACATTATTAAAAAATAATATAGGCCTACTCCAAATATTTTCCCAAAAGGTAACGCTGTTTGCTAGTTGTCTGCTGATGTTGTATAACCTTTTGGATGTTTTTGGGAATAAATAAAAATGTTTTTTGAAATGTAAACAAAGCGCTGCCCCCATTACAATGACCAGGATCTCGGAAAAGGCTAAAGAAGAAAAAAAAACTCAGATACTGACAAGTCCAGGGTAGTGTGAGCATTACAACTGCATGTTGAAAAAATTGACTTAAGTTATTCTTTAATGCATATACCTTCATCCAGAAGTGTGTTGTTGGATTCTGTCACGTTGGAACAGAGGTCCTCGAAGTAACCGTCCGCTTTCAGGACGAACACCAGCGAGGCCCAACCAAACACAACGCCAGCAAAGCAGAGGCATTCCAGCAGCCCTGACACCAAAGTCAGTCTGTACTTCAGTCTTGTCCCGGAGGCGCATCCAAGCATCCTGTCTAACTAAGTGTCTAAAAAATTCCCTGGTTCTAAACTACAACCTGTAGTTTTGTGGAAGTCTTCCCCTCAAGAAGATGTTTCAAGTGTCCACAAAAACAGGAGGACACAATGTTATCAAGGCGGTTAGTTAAATAATGGTGGGCCTACCATGTACTAATAGACATTGTGCCATAACATGAATAATCCTTAAAATTACATTTGTTTAGAGAATTTACATTTGTGATTTGAAAATAGGCTATACTCCACGGTCACCCTGGCTTCGTACTATCATAGTCTTTTCCTGAGCTGCAGAACCACTTCCTTATCACAACATGAGTCTCTCAAACTGGTGACTGTAGAACCACTTCCCTATCACAACATAACGGCTCTCTCAAACTGGTGTGAGTGTCTCAAAGGTCTGTCTAGACAGACATGGACATTGTTGCATCAGTTGACCTGTAGAAGGATATAAAACCGACAAATAATAAGAATGTAAGGCAAGTCGATGCTACAAAATGGCATGGTAGGCCTACATTCAAGGAAAAACTTTTGCTGAAACACATGTGCGCACATGCACACAAATTCGTAAATTCAGCAGTGTTGGGCAAGTTACTCAAAAACAGTAATGCAATACTGATTACATGTTCCTGTCTTTTCAAAATAATCCCTTACACTACAATATTGTTATAATATTTAAAATGTAAGGTGACACTACTTTTGCATTAGGCCTACTTTAGTTACTTTCACCGAAAGAACTTTAGGCCTAGATATGGATCTGGCCATTTATTGCAGTGTAAATCAAGCTCATGAGTCATGACTTCCCATCCCATTCAGGAATAGCTTCTTTCTGACCCATACCACTAAAATCCAGGATATTGCAATGCATTGTAACTTAAGGATAGCATTGTAACTAAGTAAATATTACAGATTTTTGCCCTGTGATGCCTTGAATTACTGCATTAAGGCCTACAGCTAAAAGTAATGCATTACAGTAATTAATTACTTTTGTATTGCGTTATGCCCAACACTGAAATTCAGCAGTGTTGATTCAATAGCCTACGTGGAGAGTAGGCCTTCCAACACTACAGGTGTTGATTTCAGCTCTAGAAGTGTTGAATGGGCAAATTTTACTGATCAGCATTATAGAAATGGATTGATTTTAAACTGTTGTATGTGCAGCTGGTGGGCCTATAACGCACAGAAATAGGCTTTGTAGCAAGCAGCAATACGGCAGCATGTAGGCCTAGTTGTAGCAAGTGAAGTGATGTGATGTGGTCGTTTCGTATAGCCTACTTAGTTAGGCTATATATTTCTTTTTGACCGACGGCAACAGTCAAGCCACGAAAAACATCGCTATGTAACAAAAAATAGACTAGATAAATACATGTTAGGCTACTTACAGGATTTTGTCTGTCAGAAGGAAAAAAGATATCTCCGTTTCGACGTAGCTCCCTTTTCAAATCGCCAACCTAGTGTCTGCACACCTGCAACTGACCATTTATCCAAAACTGCGCTCACATTGTTGATAACAGGCCTAATAAATCGCGCTGAACTCTGTGAGAAAAGAGGACCGGTCAGGGGCATGTCGCATAGTTGAAGAGAAGTTCAGACGTATTTTCTGTAACAATTGAAACGCGGCCAAGCAAACTGTCTTCTGAACAGTCGGCAGGGAGGCGCAAAATAGCCTAACACTAATCCAGATTAAAGTGACCCAACTATAATCTATTTTGGTCCTAACCTGTGGTGTTGACTCCATGAAAGAAAACATATCTAAATGACCCAGTACAATTTTTGTTTAGGCCTTTCTGCTAATTGGCCTCCGTTAAACCTACTTGAGCCAGCAACCATTAAAAGAATAAAACTAATATGAATAAAATGATAGCAGACCCACCCACACTTTACAAGTAGGCTACTCCATGATGCTGGGCTGGCTCGCAGTCGCTGTGACCAATAATTGTCAAAAAGACTTCCAAGGTAACTCGACTGTTTTATTATTTTATGTGTCATGAAAAAGGTAACATTAGTGAATGGGTAACATGAATTCTGGAAATAAACAACAAAAAATCTCACACAGTGTACCTTTAGTAAGCATATATTATGATGTGGATGTGAAAACAATAAATGGTAATTTTGTTGTGAAAGGGTCTGCCATTTTGAGGCTTTTCTGCCCACCATCACGGCTTGATTTAATTTCTTTCCACTTAACTATTAGGCTGTTAGGGTGGCGCACACAGTTTTTTTTAACCCTTTATTATCCTTGAAAAACCTGTAGGCGTGCTGGGTGACTACAGTCATGTAAATGTGCCATTTCTTGTTATGTTCCTGCTCTGGCCATACATGGAACACCCCATTCTACAGTCATAATTGGACGTGCATGCGCCGCTCATCTGT
The DNA here is from genome assembly GCF_034702125.1 of Engraulis encrasicolus. Taxonomy (NCBI): domain Eukaryota; kingdom Metazoa; phylum Chordata; class Actinopteri; order Clupeiformes; family Engraulidae; genus Engraulis; species Engraulis encrasicolus. The sequence continues at coordinate 27,195,788 of NC_085872.1, forward strand.
CCCTTTGCAGACTAATTTGCTAATGGCTACCTTTGAGGAAAAAAAATGTTAAGTATTGCATGACAAGTACTTAAATCAAATCAACAGTAGTTTTTGTTTGTAGAATTACAGTAGCCCGTTTCCAAAATATGCAGTATGTTTGCAATATCTTATGTCCAAAATGTTGCATTCACCTGCCTGAAATGTATCTAATTAGACAGTAATACTACAGTAATACCACAGCAAAACTGGAGTTTTTAACTACACAGTACAACTCAGTCTCTTTTTCCTTTCAAAAGGGAAGAGGGCTGTGCTGTGGCTCCACCCTTCGGTGTGTCTTAAGGTGCTGGTCCAGGTGACTCTTGCGGATGAAGCAGCGCCTGCACACCTCACAGGCGTGCGGACGGTCACCCGTGTGGGACCTCTCGTGCCTCTTCAGGTGGCTCATGCGCATGAAGCTGAAGCCACAGATGCCGCAGCGGTACGGCCGCTCCTTGGTGTGCTTGGGCATGTGCCGCTTCAGCTGGCTGAGGTACGGGAAGCCCTGCTCACAGTACCTGCACATGTAGCGCCTCTGCCTGTCCGAGCCGTTTGGCCTCTGTGTGGCTTCCCCGGCTGCCACCCCCACCACCTCTCCGCCACCATGGTCCGCCGTAAACCCGAGTGCCAGAGATGCTTTCTCAGCAGGGGTGTGGTGGAGGTCCATGGGCAGAGCGGCGGAGTAATTTTGGGACGGGTTGGCTTCACAGTAGGACAGACTCTGTAGGAAGTGGTCTGGCAAGGGATTGTCCAAGGTTCCCATGTGGCTGTCTGTGGATTTCTGTGACTCCAGATCCGAGCTTGAGCCTCTGCCCTCTGGCTCCACCTGGTGGCCGCTCTGCAGTGGACTCAGTGGATGCTGGAGTAAGATGCCATGGGGACCGCTGTCTGCCCCATCCTCTGCTCCTGAGCTCAGCATACAGGTGTGTCGCCTCTCCATTTTTATGCTGCATACCTGTGCTTGCCCTGTTGTTGGAAAGACAACAGGAAAAATGTTGGGAACATTAAAGAAAACTATCACACATCACTCAGAACCCTTCTTTGCTGAAGAATACAAATATGTGTACAGTACAGGTAGAGAGTTATGGATTACTTTTAGATTGACTCTATAGAATAATACATCCGTTTATTATAACTCAGTCCTATATTTCAGGGCTTGACAGTAACTTTGTGTTCTCTTATTTTTCTGTTGCTGTACGTCATATACCCAAGCATACGTAAGTGACCTGCCAAAGTGGCTTGTGATACTGAAATTATTATTAGCCAGCCAGGTTTTACTAGCCTGGCGACGCCATCCTATGTACTCTAACCAAAGATTTTGGCTCCGCACCTAGTCTGGCAAAAGCCTCCAAGCTCTATTCGTTCACTGTTTAGCCAATCAGCAAACACTTGAGAGTGGTGATGCAGAACTCACCCATGAAATCTGTTACTGATTGGTTAAGGTAACTATATTCACACTTTTGTTTTGCTACGCTATATCGTAACAATCATGCTAATAAAGCAAAATATGGGTTTTAATTTGAATTCCAAACTCCAATGAATTTAAATGGCAGAGTAAGATCAGACCATCTGACCCACCCTCCAGAGATGGATTCCTCTTTGCATTTGCCAGATTGTTTGACGGAGTCAACAGTCGCTTTTGCCCATGCTAAGGTTTTACTCCTTTTTGACTGGTTGGCAGTAGAGTGTGGCTCGGGCCGTTTTTTTCTGTTCGAGCCCGGCCCTCAGCCGACAGAAAAGTGATCGACACCGACCCGAGCCCGAGACTAATTAAAATGTTAGTGTCCGAACCCGTCCGAAGCCCGAGACCACTGTAATAACAACAGAACCTGTGCGCAAGCAAGATTTTCTATGTGGGCTCCTCCATACTCAAAATAGCACGTGATAAATAGCCAGGATAGGCAAAGACGTTAGGATGAGGCAATTTGCAGTAGCCTAATTTAGTTACACACGCATAGTAAGTATAAACACACACACACACACACACACACACACATACACGTGACAGCGCAGCTTATGTTTCTATGTACGAGTTATTGAGCTTGTGAAGGATGGTTGCCTGATGGTCTTGTTAACTTATTATTTATAAAAATGCGACATCGCCGACAGCACTGAGTTATATCAGCTGTCAATCAATGCCGTGCGGAGAGAGAGAGAGAGAAAGCGAGATAGAGAGAAAGTTTAAGTTTCCAACTTGCTGCAGCATTCCAACGGGACTCCGCGTGCTTTATTCGCGCTCTGCTTGCCTTCATTGCCCGTTTGACAGCGCCAGGTTAAACTGAAAATGAACAGCGATTTGGGAGGTGGTCACCAAGCAATCTGCGCGAGAGAGTTACACCAGGCGCGAAAATGAACAGCGATTTGCGATGTGGTCACCAACAATGCAATCTGCGCGAGAGAGTTACACCAGGCGCGTGCACGCATCATTCACAATGTATGATGGAATTACTCGTTTGATGTGGACAAGATAATTTATTGGTCTCCGCCATTGAGTGTGGTGGCGTTGTTGTGAAGGATGTTTGCCGAATTAGGTTAAGTTTCGGCGCTCTTTTCTCTGCTGATAGACGACCCCAGCCAGAATGTAAAGCCGTCTATTCTTAAAACAATGCAAAACGCCACCAATGAAAATGTGAACAAACGTCCATAAAAATGACAGCCAATGCATTTTCAAATAAGATCTGTGATTGATTTTCGCGGCTCACTTCTGAGGGGAAATGTGGCTTGCTGCTTGCCCGAGTCAAATTTGTCAGTAGGCTAAATAAACAACGACGCATGGGGTGCCGGGTCAGCCAGATGGAAAAAAAGAGATCTTGATGTAGACGTGCCCATAGCCTTGCCTACTTGGCGTGATGCAGATGACTGTGCTACGAGTTCATTGAATATGTATGTAGGCATGGCAGATTTTAAATGCAGGTCTGTTGATTGTGTTGGGCTATAATATTTTTTCTATAACCTTGCGAGCCGCCAAGTCAGGCGTCTCGCGAGCTGCGCAATGAGTAACAGGGCTATAAGCTAACCCCGAAGAACAGTAGCCTGTTTGGCCCTCCAAGAGAATGCCATTTCCCCTGATGTCCATGCGGTCAATATAAAATCAGGAAAGGTTGCACGCACATAGTTACAACTGTAGCCTACAGTAAAAGTGACACCAATTAAGAACCTACTGTACGTGAAGGACATGACATGTCACAGCGGACAAAATAGTAACAGGAAACCTCTCAGCCCCTACCTTACACTCCACGTAGCGTGTGTGTCTTCTTAGTTATCCATATTATGGTCCTTGCTAGCCCCATGCTGGAAATGTAATCCTTGGCGAACAATGCAGTGACAAACTTCGTCATTTTATGTTCAACATTCAAGACAGCCTCGAAGGCATGGCCTACACTAGGCCTACAGCAAAAGACCATGCGTTCACTGACAACAGTTGATTTGGCAAGCAAGTTCACTCGGCATCCCTGCTCGGCTGACTCGGAGTGGGCGTCCAAATGTTGCCACTGGTAACTGGCGCGTGCATACAGCCAATAATAATCACTGGCACAGTAGCCTACCAACATTTTCATTTATGCATATTAAATTACTTATTTTTTATTAACAAAACTGCCGTTTGCATGAACTGAAACGTTTCCTCTGGTTGCTTACAATTTTCACAATGTCTGTTTGCTTCAAGCCCGAGCCCGACCCGAGTCCGACAGATATTCTATTTTTGTTGTCCGAGTCCGGCCCGGCCCGTCGGGTTCCGACCAGGCCCGTCGGGCTTCGGTCGGGTTGCCATGCTCTGGTTGGCAGGTGCCACTGTCAAGCCCTGCTACATCCATTTTAGAAAGGCCCTCCATCCATTACCTTCTCTCCAGCTCCCATCTGGTGCAGGGGGTGTGAGCACTATGGTATCATCCACCTGTATCTCCTGTTTAATGCTGCATGGCAGATGTCTGTTGCACTCCTCTTTTGTTGTGGAACTGGTCTATTGAGAAGAAATTCAGTTCCTGAATGCTGAATTAGATGATTTGTAATTTGAGGATTTATTGTTATTGAATAACAACAGTGCAAATGGTAAACAGGGCTTTTTCTGAACAGGGAAATAGGGGCGCTCCACCCTCATACCTCTGCGGGTGCGCCCTCATACTTAAAAAAAAAAAAATATATATATATTTGAGCACCCCTAGTAAATTTCTCAATCACGGGGGACACACCCCCGCGCCATTGAGGGCTGCCCCCTAGCACGGGTGAGCCATAAATGCAATTTCGTTGTGTGCAGAGTTAACTTGTGTGCTGTGGAGTGCTGTGTCACAATGACAATGGGAGTTTCCCAATGGGCTTTCACTAACAGAAAAGTTTTTGAAGGATTTGCTGGTGGCAAGGACAGACAAATGAAAGATAAAGCCATGCCTTCTGAGACAAAGCCAACGCGTGCTCTCCCAGACCTAGCAGTGGGGCTCACAAAGCTGTGCGGAAAGGTCAGACGAGAGTCAGGCAACGCTCAAAATCAAAGCCAAAAATCTGCATAATGCACAATATTTGTTGTTTCATTTGGAATCCATTGGTGTCATAAGGACGAATATTTTGAGGCATCCCAACATTTATGGACCTGACTGCATACATTTCAAATTAATAAGTGCCCATTATTTATATCCTATAATAACTTTGGATTAAATTAATCCAAAGTTATTACAGGGTATTGGTTGGTTCCTGGAGAAATGAAGGGTTAGGTACTGGTACCTTGCTCAAAGGCAATTCAGCTATTATACAAGTTAGGGATTCCAACTGGCAATGGTCTCTAAACCAACTCCCTAACCATTCGGCTACGACTTCCTAACAGACATCATGCATCTGTCTGTGTGTACTAGGCATCGGAGACATCTGTTCCAGTGATATAAGAACTCAACCTGTACAAACATCAATGGCAACACCAGTAATAGGTTGTCTTTTGTGTTCATTTGTTGTTGGAAAACAGGCCAATGCATATAATGGATAATGTGGTCAAATACTGTATATCTAATAATTATGCAGGCAATGCAAGATCAATCATTTAATCATTCAATCATTTAAACCTCATCCAGTCGTAGGTATACTAGAAAAACACATTCTGAAATAAGGGCTTACATGAGCTTGTGCACAAACTTGCAGCTGTTGATAAGTTTCTGGGGATAACCTCAAGTCTGTCCACCCAGAGACGGGCTGCTGCAAAGTGGTCTGCCCCGTCATGTCCTTGTCTCTGTTTTCTGGAGAAAGAGCAGCAGTTAGAAAAAAATAACACTTGCAGCTATTCAGTTGTGCAAATATCCATGCACATTTCTCCACAGTTGCAAATTACTCCCATTTTTACAAAAGAGGATCTCAACGAAGTGTTACGTAGGTAGGTTGGAGTCTGAGAGGAACCAGTTGCTGGAACTGAAAGGAAAAGTTAGCGTGGTCATTATGTATCTATTCTAGCTTGAAATGTAGCAAAATCAGACTTACGATACAAAGCTATATCACACTGGAGTTGAACAGTTTCCTGGTCATTCCTGTCGTTTACGCTTTCCTGTCTTTTCCCGATAGCTCCCGTGAATTCATTTTGAGATCCAGGAAGACCTCTGTCATCGGTCAGTTTGGTGTTACTCGTTGTAACTTCATTTTCAGCCCGACATCGAGATATTTCTAGAATCGAGGCTGTGTAGTCCTCCATTAATTTACCGATGTCTGCCACAGCAGACTTCACCAGAACCTCCATGATGGAGGACAGTTGACTGTAGAAAACCTCCAGCTCTAACATTATGTGCACTGGAAATGACAGTAGATGCTACGCTACGAGACAATGCCAGAACACAAGAAGCATTGACTAGCATCGAGCTTTCTCATTGATTGTCCCGTATGTTGATTAGGAGGTCACTACAATCAATCCCGTCAGTATAACAGACAAGCTCCCAGGCAGGTTTTTCATAGGTCACCGCTATTCGGGACAATACGGTGCTCTGGTAACTTATTTGTGTTATTTTAGCAATGGCGTCATTCGATCCCCAATTGTGTCCTAAATTATAACAATTTTAGATGTTCTAATAACTGGTAAAAGCAGTCATCATGTGAAACACCCATTGAACAATGGTAATTGATTGTAGACATTACACAATAGGCTTTCTAATGACAAAAGGAGCATCACCCCCCCCCCCCTTTATTTTTTATTACAGTATTATTGTTTAATACTATTGTATATCATTATTTTTGTTGGTGGCAGAATTATGATTGAGTAAACAAGCAATGCGCCACACTGTGGATTGCTAATATAACATGCATTTCCTTGCACGGTGCCAGGCTTCATCGCGTCTACTGTAGGCCTATGCCTATGTAGTCAGTGTCTGTGTTAAAGTTGGAACTGGACTTAAGCTGCTGCTGCCATACCTGGTGTTACATGTGGAATAAAACTATTGTAGTGAAATGGTATGCTGAAAACAAGCCATTCAGCTTCGCCAACAAATATAGAAGAATTTGAGACAGAATTAAGTCCCTGGACATCGCGGTGACCAGAGGGAAAAAAACGTGTCCCTGCTTGACGCGACACCAGCAAACACAATGGACTGTCAGTCGTTTACCGTAAACATTCGACTAGAAGAAAACACTAAATTTCCCGAAGTCCAGTTACTTTTGTCGACAAATAACTGACGTCACTTGCAAGCAGTGACTTAATATTCATGAAAGGCATCCTTGACTGGCATGTCCCATCACAGACATCCTATAGACATTTGTGTGTCCCATATGCCAGCAACCACGACTAGTGTCCACCTGAAATTAAAGTAAAATTATAGCAATAATGACCAGTTATTTGAGTTGAGTGAGAGAGCTATGGAGAACAGTGGTCATAATGTCAGCCTCTCTCAATCTTCCCGAGCTAAAATGCTTTTATTAGATCAGTGTCTGGGATTCCATTTAGGATGAGTTTGAATTGCAGGATGTTGTTAAGGGGCCATCAAGCCAGCCAGTCCGGCTCCCATTTACGCATATCTGTTTTTTTGGTATCTGGTAAGAAGGCAAGGTATTTACCTTCATTGCTTAACACTATACAAATGAAATTAAAGTCAATCGTTCAGTTTTTTTCTCTCAAAAAGACGGCACCAGGCATCTGTTTTTAAACAGACATTACCATCTAGTATCTAGTGCATCTAGTGCAACTACTGCCTACTAGTGCATCTTAATTACTGTATTTCATGCCTTTCTTGCATTGACTACCAGCTTGTTGCATCTAGCTATACTGCCACATGATACTTTTGTGGTATTTCACTTGTAATTTTCCTACTGATTTGCAAAGTATGCCTCGCCTGATTATCTACTGCCCATTGGGAGAGTTCTCAAAACTTTCCACCAAGCTAATGGAGATACAGCCCACAACTACTGTTTTAAGAAATTGTTCAATGTGTGTACATGTAGGTTATCGACAATTATGTCAGCCATCTCTGATGCCTGGCAAAAGTATTCAAACAACCTAACGATTACATTTTGCAAAGTGCTATCAGATCACAGCCACACCACAATATCCACCATGCTGAACTGATATTTGATCTTAAAATAAGCCTAGATTGCATTCACACAGAAAATGCAAAGGTGGATGCAAGGTTTGTGATCACCTAGGCCTATGGCACATATCTGAGAGGGGAGTACAACATAGAGATCAGTCTATTCATTTCAATGTGACAAAACAGAACAGAGGGGAAAAAGGGGAAAATGACTGAACATTTTTAAATAGAAAATGGGGAGCACAAAATAATATACACGTATGAAGACCAAAAATGTGCTGTGCATAGGCTTACCAATGCTTTATATGTCTGTACAACATGTGCCTTCCTAAATCAAAGGAGATAAACCTGCGAACAGTCAAGGCCTTGTCTTTTGGTCATTAATAACGTTTGTGCTATATGTGTTTATTGCAATGTGCAATAAAGTGTATAGTGTCTGTTTTGTATCTGTGTATTGTCAGCTGCCAGACACCTTAGTTTCCCTCTGGATGAATAAAAGTACTCTACTACGCTATTTGGGTATGTGAACTGAATGTTGTACTCAAGTGTATGCTTATATGTTTACTGCAATGTGCAATAACAGGCCTATTGTGTCTTCGTGTATGTTTTATATCTGTGTATTTATGTAAGCTGTCAGACACCTTAATTTCCCCCGGGCTTATAAAATTACTTGGTCTAGGCCTACATTTAAATCTTAATCAGGGTAAAATTTTGCTTTAGAGGTAGTAACCCAAGTTCTTCGATAGACAGCAGAATTTCAGGGGGAAAAAAGAGAGATATGCATGAATTGCATGGATGTAGCCTAGTACAATGAGAAGGCTACCATTTTTTTAGGAAATGAGGAGAAGTAAAATGGGGCAAGCACACTATACAAACTTTCATTGAGAGGTGACACCACAAATCCGAGAGCGACTTGCTCTTGTCCCTTAACGTTACAGTAGTCTACATGTGGGTCATTTCACGTGAAATCAGACACTTTGGGACTCGACCAACACGGATTTCAATCACACTTGCTGTGCCTGTTTAGTAGCAAGGTAGCACCCAAGAACTGCATTTTTGTGAATCTGACACCAATATTAACTTAACCTTTAAGGGAGAAACAGACTAGCGAAGGTTTATATGAGGGTAGGACACTATGCATTCAGCCTTGATTATATCCGTCAGTGTAAGTCACAAAAATATATCCGTGGTGTTATTGGAAAGCTCTTTTCTGGCTCTACAAATTACACAACAGCATGGAACACAACAACCCTCAGAATATGAATTATCATAAATTGAAAAATTAAAAACTGAATATCAAAAATTTTATATTTTAAAATGGCCAGTTCCTTGTCTTGTCCCAAAGTGTCTGATTTCACGTGAAATGACCCATGTGCCAGTTTCAACTATTTACCACATGACCAGCACATGTAGAAATTGAGGACTGACCTAAAAACCTACTGGTAAGGAGGAAAAAAAAACGGGGTGCGTGTATTCTAGTATTACGGTACTAGTCCACCCCTCCCATCGCTAGTGTGTGTGGTTTTTCCAAGTAGGGGAGGAGACAGGACAGGAGGAGTTGCGACGAAGAGGGAAGAGAAGTGAACAAGGCGAGGAAGATAGCTAGGAAGGTGGGTTTTAAAACCAGTACAAAAGTTCGTGTTCATTCAATTTTGATAATTGTGTGACGTCTTATGGGTGTAACGTGTATTGCGGTTAAGAAGAATTGTGAAGGATTCACACTGAAACAGTGAATGAACGACAGGGCATAACGCCCTAATTTCGTTCAGCAACGTTTGGGATTACAATCACTTCCTACCGCTTGGAAATCAGTATCTGGCAATAGCACAGCCTCTGTCGATAGGCCGAGACACGACCACACTCCGGATTTGCTACGAAAAGACAAAGGTAGACATATTGATCGAATGAATTATGGTCATCTATGCGTGTTTTTGATTAGTCTTTCATTTAAATGCCACTTTCCCACAAACCTCCCTGTCGTAACTGTAATTATGTTGGCATGCATACGATGAAGTTGGTTGGGTTGGCGCTAGCTAGCTTTTTGGCTAACGTTAGCTAGCTAACCATAGCAAGCAAGTGGTTACCGCAACGCATACTTTAGATTGCTAACAGATAGCACTGTGCTCCTGGTTAGCAGGGGTAGTCATTCTCTACATTTCGTCCCACATAATGTCGTGCTGTATCTACATAAACAACCCATACCAGTGTGTGGTTTTATACTTGCGGTCTTTAGGCAGAGGCGGTTTTAGAAAATTTGCCCTGGGGTGGCGGAGGGGGGGCGATAGGTCCAGAGGGGGGGCGGAGGTGCGGGGAGCAATTTATGGGGGGAAATAGTTTTAACTCCCATAGTCATATAAAAATTGTTTGTAACACCAAGGAAAACTGATTACACTACCTAATCAGTGTTGTCTATAATTCCATAAGAATTCCTTCAGAATGTGAATGATCAACATCCATTCAGATGCCATATCTATGGTCATTAAGGTGAGTGGTAAAATTACTGGTGCCAAACATAAAATCATGTCTGCACTGTAGGAGCCATTTCTTTATTTTCCATTGAGTTCATTTACCTGCCAGGCCTAACAATCCCTTTCGTTTAATGGTGGTTTTGAATTGGGCTCCCAGTCAGCCACTTTCTCACATACTCTCCCAGTTTACTCACCTTTGACCTGTAGAGTGCACAGGTGAGTAAACTGGGAGAGCACCTGAGGAAATGGCTGACTGGCCCAACCCTGAATAATGCTCAGTTTGAAAAGGCTAAATGAGCCTTGTAAAATTTAGACAAGAAAACATTTTGAAAAGCCAACCTTAATCTTGGTTCTTGGATTTTGGTCATGCCCTCCTGATGCTGCTCCTCCTCTCCCTCATGCTCCTGCTCCTACTCGCACTCCTCTCCCTCATGCTCCTGATGCTGGCCACACGCCTCCTCTCCCTCCTGCTGCTCCTCCTCCTCTCCCTCCAGATGCTGCTCACACTCCTTCTCTCCATCATGCCCCTGATGCTGCTCATGCACCTCCTCTCCCTCCTGCTCCTGCTGGTCCTCTCTCTCATGTTCCTGCACTTCATGCTCACAATCCTTTCCCTCTGGTGTATCCTCTGTCTGCTCTTATACCCCTGTCTGCTGCCTCTCTTGTCTACTCTGCTGTCTCTTACCTAGATAGAAAAGAGATTGAAAATTAGTAGATTACTGTCATGTAGATGTAGCTCTGTACATGTAATTTTACACTCACACACATCTCTAGAAGTTAGCCTACCCGCTCAGGGAAAGATGTAAATAGAATGTTTATGTGTGTTCCAGCAATTCAGTGAAGTAAGGAGTCTGGGTAGGCTGAATACAAGCGTTGCATGTGGCGATTTTTTTTAGAGTGATGCAAGTGAAGTGCGCAGCTAATTGTAGTGCCGCGTTCGGATTATTGGCACTTCATTTATCGCTTTTGCATACAGTTTTCAACCTGCCTGCAGCTGCCCGCTGGACTCTGTCACATTTACCCTTTTCCCCAATCACCACCAGGCAGTCAATTAGACTGTGTAGAGCTCTAGTAACGGTGAAATAACAGCTGTACACATGCACGGACGAACGTGCTGTTTCGCTAGTGAGCAATGTTTACCATGGTACTGACGTTGGGTTCTGACAGCAACATCGCACATGCTAACACATTTTTAAATGAATCTACTACAACTACCAGAGCCCAGAAAAAGCTGCTAGCGCTAGTTTTGGAACTGGTTGTTAGTTAGCTAGAACTATGTGTGACAGGAACACAGCCCTTATAGAACAGGGACACGAATAGCAGGCCATCCTAGCTGTGGTGGATTATGCTAAAACCAAAATAAATAACTGGATTCCAAAATTGTGACTCCGTACAGGGCTGGCTTAATTTACATGCAAAGGGTTTCAATGATTTTGACCAACCTCTCCCTCCCTTGTTCATCGTTTTCACGTAACTGAATAAATCCCAGCTCACTCTTCATGAATGAATCAACTGGTGGGTGGTGGTGACGGTGGAGGATGCAGCGAGCGAGGTGTTTCTCACGACTGGCAGAAAGGGCAAAACCATTTCGAAATTCTAGTGGGGATGTAGCCGGAGGACGTTTTAAAAAGTAGTCTTCTTGGGTGGGTCAGGGAGAATACAGTAAGCGCATTTATGTGAATAAACCACTATGTTTGAAAAGTAGAACTGATACTTAAATTGGAAATAAAATGGGGTGGCAAATGGGGAGGCAAAATATATACCTGGGGAGGCAAGTGCCACCCCGTGCCACCCCGTAAAACCGCCCCTGTCTTTAGGTTGTGTTGTGGCCTTCGTAAGTAGTGCTAGGGTACCGTACAATGGCCAAGTCAAAGTCAGCGTTTGTGCTCATCATGAATTCCCAAAGTAATGCTTTTTCGCCTCGATAACGTTGGGGTTTTGGTAGCGATAAGGTGGTTATTGTAACCTTTCAAAACTAGCCCACCGTGTTGCCGACACGTTATGCTAGTTAATGCCAGTGCTGCTGTCTCCATGGGACGTTTGTAATTTGATTGTTTGTTGTAACCTTTGTTTCTCGTCACCGAATCCATAATTTCCCAAATGTTCATCCAAAGTTGCAATAGATAAACTTACGTGTTGGTTTTGGGTGGCCTTATAGGCTACGTTATGGTGCCGTCGTTTTCGCCATTACTACTTTTATAATTAATTTTATATAAGTTTCGATACACATACGGTGGATGGTTATCATAAGTACGTGCTTTGGAAAGTCGCACAAATGTGGCATGATTCTCGCCGTCATATGAACGCTGTTTAGTGGAGCAGTACGACGCTCTCCCGCTCGTTCCAGGGTGGCTTTCACGTCCGAATTCGAGGCGAGGTCAAAGCCCATGAACACCTGTGCTCGCGGAAGTGCACGCCCTTGCTAGCTAAATGTAAACTTGGGCGGCGCAGACTCTCAACAGGTACCGCATTAAACTAAATAGCGCCGTGTTTGTTTGTGATAATGTAGAGCTAGAATAGTTATAACTTGTTAATGCATCTGTAACAATACAATTATGTTGTGTTTTACGTTCGTTGACCTAACGGGAGTTCAACTAAGTTTCGTGGCAAAAAGTGACTCCAAGGAGTTCACCCCTTGTGGCCTTGAAAAGCCTTTCGCTGAATACACCACCTTTTTATGAACACATGTTTTAAGCAGTTGAGTGAGTGACATATCCAAGCATTCAACATTCAGTAATGTAGCTGGTGATTGGAAGAAAACGTTCAGATACAAAGCGAAACTCGACGGCTCCTTGTTTTGTGTTGCTAGTTGGGAGAATGGGAAGCCAGTCAGAAACCTGTTGAGTGGGTATTTGTTGAATGGGCGTGAGGTGGGTGGGGGAGGGGCAGGCGTGGTTGTGTGTTTTTAATGAAACCACTTTGGAAGGGCCACCGTAACCCCCCTCAACACAGAATTTAATTGTCAAGGAAAACGATGTCTGACAAGGTGACAGCGTATGATTGTTCAAACGTGTGTGCGTGAGTTAGGTTGAGCCACAGCTGCTGGACGGTTTGTTTGTCCGGAAAGTTGTTTGGTCACCGTCCACACAACAGTGAGAGATGGTTGAGATTTTCTGTTCATTCCACGTCCTGCGGGCGTGTCTCCTTTGCCCTAGGTTTTCCATAGGGAACACGAACGAGTTGTGACATGCATGTAACCCCTCTAACCCAAATCAAACAAAACAGTCGAGATAAAATGGTCTGTAGTCGCCCAAGTCTCGTGATATCATTTTTTTTATTAAAAGTTACGTGTTGGTAACGTTGTGCTGCCCGTTAAGGCAGACGTATCATTTTTGAACCGCTGTAATGAGAGGTTTATAGTTACGAGAAGGGTGTGTCCGTCCTACACGGAAGGGAGTTGTTTGGTTTGAAAAGAGACTGAGAGACTCAGAGAATAGAAACATTCACCTCTGGGCTCTCTCTGGTTACCTCATCGTTTGTCTTCAAACTTCTTAGCTTTGTATTGGCTGTTTCATTCAGATGACACAGCTGACAAGACCAATATTACCTCCTGGTCAGACAGCAATGGCCCACACTACTCTCATAGCTGACTGTGCAGTGTCCAGTGTGCCTAAATGAAGCATGGCAAACAAGTCACATGCACGAATGCACCACCACTGAAGTGAATGGGAAGCATCAAGGAGGGGATTCTAGAGCAGGGTTTCTCTTACTGCTGCTAACATGGCACTAGTGTGTGAGATGCAGGGACAAACTTGTTTGCTGGGAGCGTTTGTGTTCCAAAGTTCAGGGAGGCGTTAGCCTGGAGCCCCGCCAATGCTAACGGTTTGGCTCCTCTCATTCAAATTTGCCCTTAGTCAGCAGGGCCAATGATTCTGGCCCAGCCACACCAGCATTTTAGTCCTGTACTGTCCACCATTATGGTCAGCCCCACGGGACCTCTGGGGCTACTATAGTAGTAGTAGTAGTGCACATTTTGTTTAGGGTAGTATATTTCTATTTCCACACACATACACACACGCATACCAAACAAACCATCATCTGTACGGGGCCTTGCTGCTCTTTGCCTTCTTTTGCAGCACCTGTGCTGAAATCTCAAGAGTTCCTAATTATCTGCGGCCGGGCCATTATACAGGTCGCATAGCCTACTTTGTGCCCGGCGCCTGAGCAGGAGCCTGAGCTGCCTCTGAGCAGTCCTGTGGTCTGGTGCAGCTGCTCCGTGGGACACATCAGCTGGTTATGAATGCGAGTGGGGCGCCTCGCTGAGTGGCCGCTGCAGATGCTCGGTGTGGTATGTGGCATGGGTCCGGCCTCAGCCTCCACTGCCGCCGCCGCCGCGTCCACTTATTGTGTGGGAAGGAAACATATGTCAGCTGCTGTCAGACTCTCTGTGTTGTGCGTTTCTTGCTGGCTTTCTGGCCTTGCGATTGCCTTGCTTGCTTGCTGCTGTGTCACCTTTGTGCTCCGAGCTGTGTAGTGATGCTAGATGGCATTGAGGCATGGGGGGGGGGGGGGGGGGTGTGCATTGGATCAGAACAGTGCTTAGTGGCTTAGCAATCTAATGCCAGTGCCATCCCATTAAGGGACTCTCACACATTAGGTGTGTGGCCAAATTAAATTAACTCTGGTCTCTCTGTAGCTCGGGGATAATGACAGTGTTTGCGTTGTGCCGGTAATAAGCTTGATAATCATGTCAGAATCGCCCCACGTTCGGAGAAGGTGTACCATATCGTTGGTGAATGCTAGTTTGTTTTGATTCACCGTTTTTGTATTGATCCAGCATAGGTGGACTTCATAGGTACTTTTACACTCCTTTACAGTCTTTCATGTGTACTCTCCTCTAAGGTAGGCCATTCTTTAGCGACTTGCAGCACAACACTGTTTCCTGTGACATTTTAAGTAGTCATTGGGCAGTTTGGGCCACATCGGTGCTTTTACTGCTGCTGGCAAAACTGGTATTTTGAACAGGTTCAGGATCATCTTACATGTGTCTGAATGACTGTGCTGGCCTTCATAGGAAGACTACTAGGAACTACACCACTGAACTGTCAGAAACCCTTTGACTCTACAAAAGCACCAGTGTTGTCTCTGGAAGGCATTCCTTAAATGGTTAAGCAAGTGTGTGAATTCGTGTGTCGGGTGGGTGGGTGGAGTTTGGGTCGGTGGGCGGTGTGTTGGGGTGTGTTTGTGTTATCATTGATGGATGGACAGACCATACAGGTGTGTATGGAGGTAGAAAGTAGTGATTTGAGTATGCAAGTGAGAAAAGTCATCATATCATCAGAAGCGACCAGTCAGTGACTCAGAGACGATGCAGACTGACTCACCTTTACTGAAGAGGTGAGGTGTGTGTGTGTGTGTGTGTGTGTGTGTGTGTGTGTGTGTGTGTGTGTGTGTGTGTGTGTGTGTGTGTGTGTGTGTGTGTGTGTGTGTGTGTGTGTGTGTGTGTGTGTGTGTGTGTGTGTGTGTGTGTGTGTGTGTGTGTGTGTGTGTGTGTGTGTGTGTGTTGTGAGAGATGGAGAAGTCTGCTAGGGAAGTGAGTGAGTGAGATGGGCTAATAGGGAGAGAGGTGGATTTCCCACTCATCCAGAGCAGCTGAGACAGGATCTGACATGTCACAGTTTCAGCTGGAATGCGTGTGTGTGCGCGCGCCTGTTTGTGTGTGTTTTCCTGTCTTTCAGAGAGAGTGTGTGTGTGTGTGTGTGTGTGTGTGTGTGTGTGTGTGTGTGTGTGTGTGTGTGTGTGTGTGTGTTTGCTCTGGGAGGGAAAGGGAGAAGGCGGGTGGGAAAACAGTTTCAGTAGCCATCGACGAAACTCACTGCTGTGTCTGTGTTTTCAAGGACAACTGCGTCAGCCCCCCTCCTGCTCTCTCTCTCTCTCTCTCTCTCTCTCTCTCTCTCTCTCTCTCTCTCTCTCTCTCTCTCTCTCTCTCTCTCTCTCTCTCTCTTTACTCTCACTCAAACTCAAGCTCTCCTCTCCTCTTTTGCTTGGTCTCTGACACACACATCCCATTGTTTTCAGGCCCACACCACACGGCACAGCTGCAAATATTTCCTGTGTGTGTGTGTGTAAGGGCCGGGGATAAGTTATTTGAAGTGTAATACTTATTACTTGCCGTGGTGAGGGAGCAGGAGGAGGTTGGAGAGGGTACATTTACAACAGTCATCCCGTCTGGCCTCGGCTGGCCCCTGTTCCACTGCGTTTTGAAAAAATGTGTACAGCTTCAATTTTTTAGATTTGGTTTGAGGTCAGGCCCTCAACTGTTGTGAGATTTGTTTTTGGTCTACCGAGGCCTTCTGTGGGTATTTGCAGTGCCACAGGGACTGTCCTTATTTGTCTTCGTCGCTGAAGTGCTGTTTCACGGTGGTTTTAAGAGTTGTTGCCTGCGTTGTCTTTGTGTCCGTTGGTTTCTGCCCCGACCCTCTTCTCAGCCCCGTTGGTTGCTACCTCCTCGCTGGGTGCCTTACGTCATGCCATTAGGCTACGCTAGCCTTTATTTGCATTTGAAATCCAAACCAAAGGTCAAGCCCATTGCTAGGAGAGATTGGCAAAGAAGCACGTTTGGTGTAAGTACCGCTCATGGATGACCAGTAGTATCCCCCCCCCACACACACACACAGAGACGCACATGACCTGATTACCTGATAACAGTTGTGTAAACCATCTGTCCTCATTTTGCTGTATACAGTTTACTGTCCTTGCCGTGACATTTTATCTACTTGGAACAAAGAATGGGGAAGGTTTTGGTGGACTGGACAGAGTAGCTTTAAATAGGGCTACACAGTTGCTCTTTTAACATGGAGTGCCACATATCTGTCCAGAACACGACAATTCCTCTCTCATCCAGCTGATTTTTGATCTGTTAAAGCAATGTGTACTCCAGAGGCAGATGTCATAGTTTCGCCCCTGGCTTGTCGAGACTCTGACTGGAGCGAGAAGCTGTGATTGCCCCTGAAATTATGTCATCACACATCAGCACAACTTCCTGCCAGCCGGGTGACATCATCATGCCGTCTCGACTCGAGCTGAGACGCCTGGCAGTGGGCGTGCGTTTGAACAGTGGCTAGGGTCGGGAGAGGAGAAGGGAGAGGGTGAGGCTTGTTCCCGTCTTAACACAGCATTCTTAAACCCCCCCCCCCCCCCCCCCCCTGTGCTCCCCCACACAGCCCCACGCCACTCCCTCATCCTAAAAGAAAAGGGGAAGAAAAAAAAAAGAAAAATCCACATGTCAGGGGTGAACTTCTCAAAACCAAAGTAGCTTACTACATTAGCTACTTTGTTGTTTTCAATGCATTTTCCCATTGGCAACTACTGAAGTTGCTAACAGGCTAACAAGTTCTCTTTTGAGAAACTCACCCCAGATGTGTAGAATAAATGCAGGGCTGAGTGTATCAGAGGCCTCGGCTGAAGTTATTTGGTGTCCTTTGAGACTGCAGCGGAACGCTCTCGTGCCAGTAGCTCCTGACAAGAGCCCAGAATAGCAGAACTCTGAGGCCCTGCTCCTCCACAGAAAGCGACAGGCTTTCTCACCTGCAAATAGCTCTCCGCACACACTGCACACCACTGCACCACTGAAACAGAGGTGCTAACAACCAGCCGTGGTGCTCAACTCTGTTCTTTTTCTGGGTAGTTTTCACAAGTCTCCTCTTCTGCTGCTGCTTTTTTTTTTACACACAACTCGCTTTCCTTGAGAGGAAAAAATGCCTATTTAGCCCAAACTGTGATAATTGTGTTCTTTAAAAATAGATCTTCGCTGATGTTTGCCCCTGAGAACAGTTGAAGACATCATGGCCATCTGTGAAGTAGTACATTTCTGACGCAAATGCATACCGTGAAATTATGACTATAGAAGGAGCCATTTTCATATAGCCAGGCTGTTTGAAAAAACATCTCATTGTTTTTCTTTCATACACAACATTGCGGTCCAAAACGTTGTGTATTAACGAAAGACCGTGAAATGCTCAGTGTGCGGGAGATTTGGCATATTGTCTGCTGAGTGACCCATCGGCCTCTTCCGATACACCTGCCAGCTGAGGTGTGCGAAAAAAAATACAAGTTTAACATACAGCCAGGCTAATCTGTAATTCATGGCCATATAGAGAACAAAACCTCTTGCTATCTGGGACAAATGGCTGCCTCTGTTGATTGCGCCTCTATTGTTGCACAGATATGTGTAGTGCGCGCGCACTTAATAAGTTAGATATCACACGATAACCAAAGCCAGAACTGGGTGGCTGAGTGACGCTTCTCCTAGTTGTAGCCAAGAGAGAACCTTTGCCATTCTCCACTCTTGCTTTCACTCTTGTCAGGTCAGGTCAGGGGAAAATGGCAGCGTTGACCTCAGTAATGGACACTTCGGTTACGATGGAGGAAGCGGCATGAGTGTCTAAAGTGGCCATGATCTTAACCGGAACTTGCTCGAGTGGTGTAGTACAGTAGTAGTGTTTATGACTGAGTCTTAAGTCTTGCTGGGAATTAAGGCCTATGAGGCTGCTGTGCTGCCCACAGCCTTTCACTGGAGTGCCTTGCGCACGCATGCACGCGCACACACACACACACACACACACCCATACGTTGACACAGCGCTTAAGTATCGCCAGTCTCATGAGTTATTCATGCTCAGAGTGAGCCATATGCCTACAACCGACTATGCGAACGTCTGCACGCACCTTGTTGTGTATGACCGTGTGTGTGAGTAAGAGCGAGAGAGAGAGAGAGAGGTGCTTCGTAGCACCGCTGTGTTGCCACACCTGCTGTAGGTTGTCTTCACTTTCTTCACAATAGTGTTTCTTTTGGTGCTGCTGGTTCCACCGCTGTATACTCGTTCCCTGCTCTGACACTTCTGTCTTTTCCCTCTTTCACTTGGTGTGGTTTGAATATTAACCCTGTTGTTCTCCCTGGTGTGTTCCGGCTTTGGGTATCTCCCTTTCTCTTTCGCTCTCTCGCTCTCTCGCTCTCCTCTGCTCTTTATCACTGTAACTTAGCTCTCCCTTGCTCTGTCTTTCGCTCTCCGACTATATTGCTAGCCCATTTTGTGGAGTGCCTTTATGTGTGGAGTGCCTTTATGTGTGGAGTGTATGTGTGGTGTGCTGTGTGCGGGGCTTGTAGTTCTATTCTGTGTTCTGTTCTCTCTGTCTCTGTGCCTTGTTAGTTGACACCAATCTGTGTGGATGAGGGTTAATGTGTATGGGAGACCACATGAAAGTATTGTATTACAGCCTTGTGTGCCTGTGTGCGTGAATGTGAATGTGAATGAAGCTGTCTGAGTCATGGCGTGTCTGTCATGCCCACTCTTACTGTGGATCTCTTGTGTGTCGGGGGATTTTTCTCTTTTCATAATTGAGCACTTCACCCTTGATCTCTGCTTACCCTGAATGAGTAACTTCTTACTCTGTCTCTCTGTGCCTCTGTCTCTCCCGGTCTCTCTGTCTCTGTCTCTGTCTGTGTCTCTCTCTCTCTCTCTCTCTCTCTCTCTCTCTCTCTCTCTCTCTCTCTCTCTCTCTCACTCTCTCTCTCTCACTCACTCTCTCTCTCTCTCTCTCTCTCTCTCTCTCTGTCTGCGTGTCTCTCTCTCTCACTCTGTCTGTGTGTCTCTCTCTCACTCTGTCTGTGTCTGTCTCTGTCTCTCTCTCTCTCTCTCTCTCTCTCTCTCTCTCTCTCTCTCTTCATACTGTTTTCTCTGTCTCTCTCTCTCTCTCTCTCTCTCTCTCTCTCTCTCTCTCTCTCTCTCTCTCTCTCTCTCTGGTGTAGCCTTCTCTATGCCTAGTTCTGGTGTTGGGGCTTGCTCTATCTGTGTGTGTGCGTGTGTGTAACACTCTCTCTCTCTCTCAGTGTGTATGGAGCACTGTGAGAATGCGGCGTCTCTCCTGGCCTCCGTGCGGGAGCAGGAGATGCAGTTTGAGCGTCTGACTCGGGCTCTGGAGGAGGAGAGGAGGAGCGTGGGACCACCGGGTACCCTCCCCCGCCCCCTCCCCACCCTGCAGGTAACACCCTACAACTACCACCACCACCATCATCATCATCATCATCACCACAAACCCTGCCCAACCCCATCCCCCTTCATCCCCCATCATCACACACACTCACACGCACACGTCACACACACCAACACAAACATGCCCGGTGTCCGCACTAAAACTCCCCCTTCATCTGCTTTCACTAGCCAGCACATGCCCCCATCCTGCTGTGTTCGTTTCCCCCAGGAACCCCCCCGCCATCTTCCCTTCTGCCATTTCTCTCCAGTGCAGGCTTTACTCCCAGTCCCAGATATCGTGACCTTGTAGAGAACTTGTGTACACAGCACAGACCAAGCAACTCGGGTCAGAAACAACCCATGACAGCGCCAGACTGATAAGCGATGGACACTCCCATGTCCAGTGTTGCATTAGCGGCGCTTGTCCTCTCAAGGCCTGGCTCCATCCATTCCTCCATCCATCCATCCCTCTATCCATCCCTCCCTCCCAGTAACCGGCGTCTCCCGTCACCTCATTACTCACTGCCTCTAGCCTCCATCAGCTTCATTAGGCAGCGCTGCCTCAACCACCAGCATGGCCCTTCACCTACACCATCACTGACCCCCTCTCGCTTGTCACACACACACACACACACACACACACACACACACACACACACAATGTACACTCATGCTTGCCCTGCACAGTCGTCAGATTCCAGCTTGAGTGCTCACTGCTACTCCTACGGGGCACTCCGGAGTCCCTGTCTCCCCTCATGTCGCTACTCCATCATAGTCACCAGTTCTCCATATACAGTCACCCCACCGCCACCCCACCCCACCCACACACCCCCACCCCCACCCCCACCCACCCCTGCCTCATCCATCCTCTTCATTTCATCGTGCTTGTCTCTGCGTGTATCAGTCATCTCCCACCGGCCTACACCCCCTGTACTGTACTGTCCTCCTGACCCTATCACAAACTCGCACGGTCAAGGTGATTGGTGTACCTTTCACACTGTGCTGATCCAGCATATAGGGCCCCCTGCCCTGACCTGCAATCACCTCCTGGCTGCCTGCTACTCCACCCTCCATTCTCCTCTCCTCCATTCTCCTCCATGGCTCCTCCGCTTCTCTCTCCTCTCTCGCTGCTTCGTCCGTCCGTCCGTTCGCCCGCCCGTTCGTTCGTTGGTCCGTCTTCTCTTCACCTCGTTGGTCGTATTCCATCACCTTGTCTGCATGCCTGTAGGCCACATTCTGTGACAACACGACCTAACAGAGCAGCCAGTGTGCTTCCTGTGCTTTTTTTTGGCTTTGGAATGTCAATCTTGGAACTGTCTGACGTTTAGAGAATTTTGTGAGAAATGTCCTCCGACTGTTTTTTTTTTTTTTCCGTTTTTTTTTTTCTTTGGTTATTTTAATTGGATGTCGCCAAAATAATATTCTTTCCTTGTCATCTCTCTTTCCTCCCACCACCTCTTTCTCATTCTCTCCTCTCCACCTTCCTCTTGCTACACCACCATCCCCCACAACCACCACCATTGTGGTACAGCCCGTAGAAAGCTCAAACCAGTTTGGTTAGTCAGTTCCATTATCTGGCAGAGGAGGGGAGAGACAGAGGCCCTTCACCCTCTCCCAGGATGTTGCTCAACACTCGGCTGAAGCAGATGAATATCTGGCTGAGTGAAGGCTCTCTGTCTGTCTTTGCTCAGCCGGGCTTATCGTAGCGGCAGGCTCAGCGCGCACGGACACTCACACACTCACACACGCACATTTACAAACGAGCTGCCACCCGCGCCGCCAATTATGATTTAATTCCGGCAAATGGCCATGCCCAGGTTTTCCCAGGACCTGGAGATGACACTTCCTGTGTGTGTGTGTGTGTGTGTGTGTGTGTGTGTGTGTGTGTGTGTGTGTGTGTGTGTGTGTGTGTGTGTGTGTGTGTGTGTGTGTGTGTGTGTGTGTGTGTGTGTGTGTGTGTGTGTGTGTGTGTGTGTGTGTGGGACCTCACGGTTTGTGCTTATGCTTGACCCCGACTCCACCAGTTATCCCACACACATGGAGAGAACTTTTTGTGAAGCTGTTTAAAAGTTTGAAACACAACATTTTATACCAGAGCCCCTTAAAGAAAACCAAATCCCACTTGGACGCACCCTTTTGTTAGCTTCACACTTCACACTGTCTCGCTTTCATTTTTACACACACACACACACACACACACACACACACACACACACACACACACACACACACTCTCGGGCAAGCAGACACACGCACACCGGTACACAGTTTCCCGTGAATCGGAGCGAGTTTGGTACGGCACTGATAAGTCGTGGCCAGTGCGCGTCAGGCCAGGCAGGACTGTGGAATGCCGCTGCCCTTATCTGTATTCTGTTGACATAGTTAAACAGCATTAACATGCCAGCCGATTCACAGGCCCTACCTGTGGGCAGGTCCGCACACGCAAGCAAGCGCACACACACACACACACACACACACAGACACACACACACACACACACACACACACACACACACACACACACATACATCAGCACTCTCACTGCACTGAGATCAGCCGCTCGTACACAACTGCTTCAGGCACAACGAGGAATGCGGTCAGAGAATTTTTCGAAGAAGGGTTGCCTTGGTGCTCTTCGGAAGAGGGGTTAGGAGGAGAAGGCATCATCACCTTGGCTGTTGTTGCTGCCGCTGTGTGTGGACTAGCTGGTTTTCCTACCCGGAGCCTTGAGCTTCATTTTTTTTCAGGGCCAGAGGCTCGGTAGTGAGTGGGGAGGCATGTATGGAGGAGACACCCATGGCATAGTGACAAAAAAAATGTGCGATAGTTAAGAGGTATTTTAAGACATTAAGTATCTAGGCAATGCTGAAATCTATCCTCTGTCATCATCATCACACGTTGCCAGTGTTTATTTGGCTAACTCCAAAACCCCATGACCATATAATCCCTTTCTCCACCACTAGTTCTACTTGGTGTGAAAGAGCACTTAAATCGCCAGCCAACCACCCACCCACTCACACACAAGCACACGCAAGCACCACAGCAGCCAGCGCCTTTCAAATGCGTGTTGACTCCACCCATCACAATGACAAGGCCACCAGACCAGGCAGCTCCCCCTCTTTTGGCTAGAGGGATTTCATCTGTCCACACATGTACAGACGTGTGTGTGTCTGTGTGTGTGTGTGTGTGTGTGTGTGTGTGTGTGTGTGTGTGTGTGTGTGTGTGTGTGTGTGTGTGTGTGTGTGTGTGTGTGTGTGTGTGTGTGTGTGTGTGTGTGTGTGTGTGTGTGTGTGTGTGTGTTAAAGCGCGTGGCGGCATGTCTTTTAGCAACGAACAGACCAAAGTAAGCAAGGGAGCGCGTGTGTTCCTCCTCCCCCTACCCCGGAAGCTGCTGCCACCATTCTCTTGACCCCCGTCATTGCTCTGCTGGCGTACGCCAACCATCTGTCCTTGCATTTACCCATCAGCCACTCATCCATGTGTGTGTCTCTCTCCTCTCTCCTCTCTCCTCTCTCTCTCTCCTCCTCTCTCTTCTGCTGTGTGTCAGCCCTGACGCCTGGCCTCTTTCAGTCCAGTCCCACTGCATGGATGTGGAGACAGATATCACATATTGACGTGTGTGTGTGTGTGTGTGTGTGTGTGTGTGTGTGTGTGTGTGTGTGTGTGTGTGTGTGTCACAATGTGCCGGGGAAGGGTGGGGGGGTGAGTGATGATGATGTAATTGTGTTCCATGTCCTTCCGTGGCTTGCAGCTTGGAATGTTTGGAGTTAATGACTGCTGTGGTGACTGGCAGTTGTGACCTCGCTGACTGTGAGTCTGTTTGTGTGCGTGTGTGCTCTCCGCTGACATGCCTTCATCTTTTTGATCCCTCCTCCTTTTTTTGACCATAGAACGGGCGTGTCCCTGGTGATGCGGAGCTAGAGCGACTCAAACTGAGCGAGGGATATATCAACGGGACACAGGTTGGTAAAGTATGTGTGTTGGCCTGTTAGTCAGGCCAAGAGCAAAACCATGTCATTTCTGGGCTCGCCTAAAAATCGGTAACTCCTCCCACTTTGGCAGGAAGCATACAACCATTAGCAAACCAAGGGAGGCAAGTTGACCATGCCGTTTGGGAAATGATCACTGTTATGCTCTTGGTCAGATCAAGTCTCGAAGAGATTTGAAAGTCGATGATAATCAGGCTATTGGTGTGTGTGCGTATACATGTGTGTAGGTGCGCAGTGCGCACATGTTTCCTTTCTCCTGCCCAGCTGTTTGCCACATTTTTATGTACACGTCCTCTTGTCCATTCAACATTTTTGTCATGTGTATGCCCGCGCATGAGTTTGCAGAGGAACACATATTGTGTGTGTGTGTGTGTGTGTGTGTGTGTGTGTGGAGGGAAGTGCTTCTCTGTGCTTGGCCCATGGCTCACCATTGTTCTCTCTCTGGCCCTACAGTACAGGATGTTAGACCCAGGTCATGTTGTCGAGTCGGTCACCGTAGAGGAGGACCCACATGAGGCTCCCTCTGTCGTCTCTGTGGAGACCAGTGACGACGGAACCACACGCAGGACCGAGACCACGGTAAGATTCCGCCCCCGCCTCCCGCCCAGCCCCTGACTGTCCTGAAAAGCCCCGGACTGGTCTCTCATTCATTCAAGGACACGCACACATGCGCACAAACGCAAACTCACACGGCCTACACAGTGATGGTGTACTCGCACACTATCCCAGTTATACGTCAGCACACTACGGATAAGGACGCCGGTTTCCCCCTCTGTGCCAGTGGCTATTCTGGGCCATTATCTGCTGCAGCCACGGCGAAGTGCTGACGGGTCTCGAAAAACAAGGCAGGAAATGAGGCACAGTGACTTCGTCCCTCTACTATCCTTGAAATGACATCTCAACAACTATCAACAACAGTACGGCACAAACTGCTGATCCCACCCACTGCTATGTCTACATAGAGCTTTATCTGCCAACGCGCACTGTAGCCTAAACTTCACACTGTGCCTATGTTTTTGAACCTGCCTTGGCTGTCACTAGCTCTCACCATTGCGCTTTATGTCCTCATAAAGGACAGCAGCCGTGGCCTAGTGGTTAGAGAGTTGGTCTTTCAATCTAGGGGTTGCAAGTTCAAATCCCCCCTGACCTCTCTCTACACCTCCATCCATGGCTGAAGTGCCCTTGAGAAAGGCACCTAACCCCACATTGCTCCAGGGACTGTAACCAATACCCTGAAAAATAATAAGAAAGTCGCTTTGGATAAAAAGCGTCAGCTAAGTGTAATGTAATGTTAATGTAATGTCCTCTTGTGTCCCCGACTCCATATACACACACACACACACACACACACACACACACACACACACACACACACACACACACACACACACACACACACACTCTCACATCCAGGTCAAGAAAGTCACCAAGACCACCACCACACGCACAGTCATCCCATCTATGTCCGACACAATGTCCCTGGATGGGAGCAACTCTGTGACGGGGGGCATGGGCTACGGCGCCCCCATGTACCGCCAGCCAGGGGGTCCGGCGGACTACCCCACCGCCACCGTGCCCCGGAACTACCACTACGGCCCGCCCGCCGGCTACGATGCCTACGGCGGAGGCCCACCCTCCGACACCTACACCAGCCTCAGCCGCGGCATGCGCATGGACCCCAACTACAGGTGGGCATCCTCCTCTGGAATGTGCATAAGCAGATTAGACACCTGTGTGCGCTTACTGTATGTGGCTGCATTCTTTTATTGTTTGTTTATTTTGGGTCTGCGTTGTCTGAAGAATTGCACAAAATCGCAGGCACAAACCAACACGACCCAAATCCACATTGGTCGTGTAGCATGAAAGTTTTGAACGTCTAAAATGCCTCTTTAAAAATTTATCTCGTCTGAGTTTGTGAAACGATTTCACACGTGAGCTTAGCTGAGAGGTGGTGAGATGAGGCCCTGGCAGGGTCTGCATCCAGCAGGATGTGTTGGGATAGGTGTTGATTTGACTGTGTGCTTTCGTGCCACAGACAAGATTGAAGGTGTTGCAAATCTTTTCTGGCTTGTCATGAAGCGGTCCCGTCTCCAGATTGGGCAGGGTGTCAGGTGCATTTCATTCTGCACCATTTGTACCTACCATGTATATTTTTTAAAAAAAGCTGTGGTTTGTGTAAGTGTTTTGAAAATTAAATTAGGGAACAGTCTGTCTGATCTGTTAAATGACTCAGTGTCGAGGAGTTTTTTTTAGGTTTGTCTTACAGCAACATTGAATCGTGTTTTCAACGTGAAAATAATGATTCCTAAAACATAGCAGTAGTTGACCAGCTACTCCATGGTTAAGTTAAAGGGAATGGACAATCTCTCCGTTGAGATTAGGCACAAATGTGTTTTTTTTCCCCATGAATTAAAAAAATTGTGAATGAAAAATACCTATTGTTTCTTAAAGACTTAGACGTCCACTTCCCAATGTAAACATGCAAGCCAGTTGAGCATCCTAGGCTTTACCCAGTGCCTTCTACATCCATATACACCAGTGCCTAAAACAACTCCCATTGTCTCCCTCCTGTCCACTCCCTCTTTCTCTTTCCCTCGTTTCATAAACGCATTACCTTTCCTTCTCCTGGTTCGTTCCACCCCTCTCTGTCCCTCTCTCTTTCTGTCTGCCTCCTTATCCTCCACTCCTTCCTCCTCGACCCTGTGTCTCTTTACCTCTGTCTGTCTCTCTCTGTCTCTCTCTGTCTCTCTTTGTCTCTCTCGCTCTCGCTCTCGCTCTCTCCCTCTCCCTCTCTCTCTCTCTCTCTCCCTCTTCCTCTTCCTGCTTCCGCTCTTCTCCTCCTCCATCCATCCCTATCAGACCGGAGGGTTACCGCACACTGGACCCCAGCTACAGAGCACACAGCCGGAACCAGCTGGACCCGTACGCGGCGCAGCCCCAGGTGGGCCGCATGGGCAGTGCCCTGGAGCTGTCGGGCATGCAGCGCTTCGTGCCCGACCCCTACGGCCTGGAGGACGACCAGCGCAGCCTCGGCTACGACGACGCCGACTACGGCATGGGCCACCCCACCATGCACTACAGCACCATGCCCCGCCTGGCACACGGCATGCCCATGCACGCCCCACCACCACGCCGGACCGGGTAGGAGCTGAGTGTGTGTGTAGAGTAGAGTATAGTAAAGTACTTTTATTAATCCCGAAGGAAATTAAGGTGTGCGTGCGTGCGGTCTGGTGTGATGTTCGTGTGCCCATGTGTGCGTGTCTGTCTGTCTGTTACTATGTGCATCAGGGCTTAACACTAACACACGCCAGGTAGCCAAATGCGGGTGAATATCGGCGTTGGCTAGTAGATACCGAAGGTTCACTAGCCATTCTGGCGGGTCCGTTACTATTCTGAATGATGAGGCACGCATTTTGTAGTTTTTTTCCTCGGACCGTCTTTGCTACAAAAGCAATACAATGCGATTTCGCGAGCCTACAATACCCATGAAGCACCTGTGTCACGTGTCACCTGTGTGTCACGCATGCCAAGAATCTGATAGAGCGACTCGCAGACCTGTACAGGTCTGTGGAGCGACTAGTCTTGCGAAGAGAAGTGGCAACGGGCTACCGGCATATCAGCGTGTTTGGAAATGTCACTGAAAACCTTGTCGTGAAAATAAAGTAGGCTAGCGAAGTTCATCTCAACTGACGTGTTTTGCGATCTCTCATTAGTTCAATACTTAGTAGTAGTGGATATTAAAATGACCAAGGCGAGAGGAAAACACGTCAGCCTGTCTTGTGAAAGTCTCGAGACTAAAGCGCAGTGATAAGACAAGGACACAAGCGGTATTAATAATGTTCGGTTTAATTTTTCTGACTTGCCTGTATGTCTTCATACCTTAATACTCCTCCATGTTTCTTGTGCTGTTGTTCCCGACTGTCAAACCGGGCTTAAACAACGAGCAGTAGCCTACTGTAGCCTTCCAGACTGCACTAAAGCACGTCCCTTGCCCGTTTCGCCTTGCGTCCGTTTATTTAAACAACTCAATATTAAACGAAATGAAAGGAAATCGTAGCCCCTTCTGTAGGCCTTGTTACCGCGTCTGTGTGCGCTTTTTAGTGGATACTATAAGAAAATATTCCAGAAGAGGTGTTATTCCACATCCATGAACTTGGCAATGACTTGGCAATGACTTTTGCTATCTACTTTGCTATCAATTTGGACGGCAACCTCCACAGATAGATGGCCTACCGGTATATGATATGAAGAAAGTGCCTTTCAGATCAAAGGCGAAAATATTTTGCTCCCGTGTAGCTTACATTTGTGCCCTTCCACAACACTGTGCTTGGTGTTTCTGCATGGTCAATATAGCCTATGCCGGCCAATTCCTCAGATCAGTAAATCTGTTCTTTCCATAGCATGCATGCATGGACCAGTTAATAGGCCTAACAATTATAGGCTAATTATTAAGCCCTATATTATATTATATTATATTATATTATATTATATTATATTATATTATATTATATTATATTATATTATATTATATTAGCCTACATTACATTATTACAGCCTATTATATAATTCTTTAAAGCTGCTATGATGGTTAAGAAAATTATGGCTAGTGAAAAGGCCCAATGGCTAGTGAGTCAGGAAAACCACTAGCCAAAATGGCTGGTAAGCGAAAAAGTTAGTGTCAAGCACTGATGTGCATATGTTTGTCGATGACTGCATGTATCTGTGATTGTGTGCCTGTCTGTCCGTGACTGTGACTGTGTGCCTGTCTGTCCGTGACTGTGTCTGTGTTAGTATTAGAGGAAGTATGCATTAATGATTAAAAGCGTAAGAATAAGGGTGTTGTTGAATCAGGAGTGTATCGTGAGATAAGGGAGTATGGGAGGATGGTGTGAATAACTGTGAGTTTGTGCTTGTCTATGTATTTAGCGTGGGTATTTTAAGACTTAAAAACGAGATCAGGGTTTTGCTGGAGGTGAAAACTTTGAAGGCGCTGAGTGAGTGTGTTAACGAGCTAGTTGACTGTTCATCACCATGACAACCCTTCCTGTTTACCCTGTATTTATTCCTTGAATATTAATTATTTGTGTGTGTGTGTTTTGTATTAGGGCTATTTATGCCATCTTATTTTTAAGTACTGTCCACTTGGTGGGTGAATTTTGTTATGGTTTTAAAAAGACAGCATTTATATGTATTTTTATTACCATCATCATGCTTACCAGGAGCTATGAGGGCATCCTGGACGGGGACATGAGTGGCGCGGGGGACTACTACTGGGGCGGGGGCGCACCCCTGGCCTCGGGAGAGAGGGGCAGCATGGCCTCCCTGGACAGCACACTCAACAAGCCCAAGGCCTGGAGGCAGCCCGAGCTGCCCGAGGTCATCGCCATGCTCAACTACCGCCTGGACCCCGTCAAGAGCAACGCCGCCGCATACCTGCAGCACCTTACCTTCAAGAACGACAAGGTGGGCACTACAAGGAGGTGTAGTACGAGGAGGAGGAGGAGGAGGAAAGGTGCAATGTACAGTATTAGAAAATTCCCTAGGTTTGTCACGAAAAAACCTTTATTAATCCTACAAAAACGACAAAGTGGATCAAGTGAAGGTAGTAGTAGCAATACTAATACTAGGAGGAGGATAAATGCCTTAATGCCTTAACAATATTGGAAAATCCCAAAATGTGTTACGAAAAAGCTTTGTTTATACTTCAAGAATAACAAAGTGGATCAAGAAAAGGTGGTAGTAGTAGGATAGGTGCCATATACAATATTGGAAAATTCCATGGTGTGTTACAAAAAAGCTTTATTTATCCTTGAAAAACGACAAAGTTAATCAAGAAAAAGTAGTAGTAGTCGTATTAGTGGTAGTCCTAGTAGCTGTAAAGGGGTTGATGATTGTTGCATTACTAGAGAATGGCAAGGTCCATTATGAGAACTAATAGTAGTAAAGGGGAGGAGGAGCTTTATCTGTCCTTCAAGAACGACAAGGTGTGTCACTCGTTCTCATAATATTCCCCTTCAATACTACTCCTTCTTGTAAGAGAATCGATAAAGGCAGGTAGAGATGCTTTATGCTTATGCTTTATGCACACCATGCTTTATGCATTCATTAGAGAATGTCAAGGTGTGTCACGAAGAGGTTTGGTGTGCTTCATTTATCCTTCAAGAATGACAGGGTGGGTCATGAGAAGTGCTATTTAAGGGGAATAGAGATAGTTTCAAGAATTGCATGGAGAGTCACAAGAAGTAGTGTCAGTGTAAAAAATACTTTATTAATCCTTCAAGAATGAAGACATGCTTCTCACGAAGTAATAGTGAAGTGGAGAGATACTTTTATTGAAGTCCAAAAGAAAACCTAAGCACTCTCTCAGCGCTACACTTAACAAGAGCTGCTGTTGCCCTGAGCGCATTTTTCACTGGATGTGCTGTTCACAAGTGTGTGATTAATACGCTGTGATATCAGGCTCAGTGTGCGCGCATGCGCTAAAGTCATTCTGAAGGGATTAATCAAGCAGCTCTCCTTCCCTATCGGCCACACCTGCTCTGCATTGCTCTGCTCGATCACGCCTCTTTGTTTGACTCCCTGTTGGCCGCTTTGACCTTCACTCACACTCCTCCCTTCACTCCTTTTCCTGTCAAACTCTTTAGTTATCTTATTATTATTTTTCCAGCTTCCTCCACCTCCCTCATATTATTATTTTTCCAGCTTCCTCCACCTCCCTCATATTATTTGTTCATTCATACACACGACACCCTCTGTTAGATGTCCACCTCCCGCTTTTTTGTCTGCCTCTATTCATTCATTAATTCCGTTACATTCATTTCATTCAGTTAGTTTTTTTTCTTTGAGTTGCTCAATAACTTTTCCCCTCTGTATGTGTCTCACATTCTGTTGTATTACAAAGTAGTTACCATAATAAGGATAAAAGTCATAATGCAATTTTGTTCTGATGTCGTTGAGGTCTTTCCAGCAAATAGTGAACAGGCTTATCAACAGGGCCGTCTGCAGTAAGAAACGACACCTAGTCACCCGGTTATTTTATTCACTCGCTCACTTACTCACTCCTTCTTCTCTGTTTCGCGTGCGTCCCTCAGGTAAAGTCGGAGGTACGTCGCCTGAAGGGCATCCCTGCCCTGGTGTCCATGCTGGACAACCCAAAGAAGGAGGTGCACCACGCGGCTTGCGGAGCGCTCAAGAACATCTCCTACGGCCGAGACCCCGACAACAAGATCGCCATCAAGAACTGCGACGGCATCCCCGCGCTTGTGCGACTGCTGCGCAAGACCCGCGACCAAGACCTCACAGATACCATCACAGGTGAACGGCCATGAGCAAAACATGAATGCAGACATATTGACCGTTATGACTACGTAATAATGCAACGTCAATGTGGATACAGCAGTGTGGAAATACATAAAATGTTGTAATTATGTTGAAAAAGAAGGAGCATTCAAAAATGGAGATTAGCTTTACTACTCACAGCTAATGAACAGTAGCACCAAATCATAGTAATCACTTAACACCTGCCGCTGATGTTGGGTTAGCAAGTAACGGCACACCATACCATACTACTACATTTAAGTTTCACTTTTCACCTTGATGAGGTAACGTAAAAAGCTTTCTGGTGAATTGTGTTTTTACTTATGCAACACATGCTGAGGTCACTAAAAAAATACCACAAGCGCTAAGTACCACACCTTTCCAGCCATGAGATGTGTCCAAAGGTGTTTGTCCATGGTTGTAAAATGACCCCTGTCCAAGATGGAATGTTGTGTTTATTAGTCAACACAGATTGTCACTCACACTCGTGGTTGTTAGTAAAGTTTTGCGCAACTCATCCATGCCGTCATAAACTGCAAACTACACATCTGTCAATAGGAAGTGTAATTATGTGGTTTACGCACAGCAGTTGAGTTTTTTTTATTTATTTTTTTTATGCCAACCATGTCAAAATATGCACTTCCGGTGGTGCTCTCTGGGTATAATCCCAGACCATGAATACGTGGCAAGCCTGGCCACGCTTTTATGACTTCATAAGAACAACCTTCCTCGTTTCGATGGAAATATGAACCCATAGCGGATTGCTCTGCTTGTGCCAAGTTAGCTTAGCTCAGTTTAGGGTAGCTGCCATTTCCTCTGTTTTGCACGACTGAAAGGATAAACACCACACATCGACACACACACATTCACACACACTCATATACACATTCACACACACACAAACACACACACCCGCTCAGCTAGAAGCTCCCTTTTTGGAACCACTGTGTGTGGGGCACAATCCGCCGATCACACTCACACACACAGCACTGACCTCAGACCTCCCATCTCTCCTTTCCAGGCACCCTGTGGAATCTGTCGTCTCATGACTCTGTGAAGATGGAGATCGTGGACCACGCACTGCACGCGCTCTCAGACGAGGTCATGGTAGCCCACTCGGGCTGGGAGAGGGGCAGCGGCGGAGGGGGCGGCGAGGAGAACTGCAAGCCCAGACACCTGGAATGGGAGACGGCCCTCACCAACACAGCTGGCTGTCTGAGGTGAGACTGGAGGACTGGAGGGGAGGGGTGGGGTTGGATGGGATGGGATGGGATGTGGTGAGGTGGGGTGGGATGTGGTGAGGTGAGTGAAGGTTCGCTGCTGGCAGGGGTGGGTGGGAGAGAATGCAGAGTGGAATGGAGGGAATGAGCGGAATGGAGGGCCTTGTCAGTTGCCACGGTAGAAGCGGAGAGAGTGAAGTCACCAGAGGAAGGAAAATGGGTGCTGTAGGTCTTAGAATTTGGCCGTTTGCTGCCGCGTATGAAACTCACACCACACCGGACTTAGCATGAGCTAAGAGGAAATGCCTCTGGCTTGTCACCAACATATTGGTTGGTGTGCGCGCCTGCGTGCGTGTGTGTGCGCGTGTGCGTGCGTGCGTGTGCGCATGTGTGTATGAGATGCGCTGTTAGAATGTGCCAGCAAGGACAGAGGTTATGTGAAAAGGCGTTGGAAGAGAGTGCCAGTGTGATGGGACAAAGGAGAGAAATGTGATCTTTTGAATCTGTTTATTTTCCCTGAGTGCCCCTCTTTCAGGCCGCTTGGTCGGCTCCACTGCTGGTATTTGGCTTTGGAACCCACTTCTTTTTTCACTTGCACTCGAAGCTTTTTTCACACTAATGACATCCCAACAAGGCTAGGCACTCTAATCCTTAAACTACTTCACTACCACTACCACCACCTCTCCTCCTCACCCATTCTCTCCATCCCTCTGCCTGTCTGTCGTCACTGTCACTAAAGCGCTAAATATTTCCTTTCACTTAACTCATCACTTAATATACAATCACTCCCTCTCTTCCTCTTCATCATTCGCCTTTGCTCTCTGGGTAACACGTTTTCTATGTCTCTCTCTCTGTCTCCCTCTCTCTCAGGAACGTGAGCTCTGAGCGCAGTGAGGCCAGGAGGAAGCTGCGAGAGTGCACTGGATTGGTCGATTCTCTCATGTACATTGTCCAATCACAGATCGACTGCAAATCCGTGGATAACAAGGTTTGTGCTGGCTTTTTTTTATGATCTTGATTGTTTTGAAATGTAATGTTGGTACGTCTGTGCCTGAGCTCGAGTCTGTGCGTGAGCTCGAGTCTGTGCCTGAGCCCTTTTGTCTTACCAGCCATTAGGCTACAGTGTCATTTGGCCGTGCATAGCGTTTCCTATTACCCCGATCTCTTTACCGCTTGCTATTACCACCATTACGAGCTGCTGTGATACCAGTTGAGTGGAAGTTTAAATTGCAGCCGTGCTCAAACTCAAAGGAAATTTATAGTAGTTGCTGTCTCTGGGTGCTTGTCCTGCTGCACTCTCTTACCGATTGTCTTTTTTTCTAAAATGTTTAATGTTCCATGTCCATGTTACACAAACATGATGTGGCCTGAGGCTGTCCTCGCTCTCCCTGTCTGAGTAGAAGACTGAATGAGTATAGTGTGCTTGTGTGTTTAAAAAAAAAATACATGGTGGTGATTGTGCCATGTTACGTGAGGTTGTTCTCCAAGTTACTGGTGATGCATTACGAGTTTGACATTATCCTTATTGTTAGCAAATGAAGTTGCATTCTGACTCAATAGTTTTTGACGGTCAAATGTTAAGTTGGTTGGCTGAAGGTAATTTCTCACAGTGGATGTGAACTGAAAACATTATTGTGGTCTAGGAGGTTGCTGAGCTGACAATGACAATATGGTGAGGGCAATCATTGTAACTTTGCTTTGATCTCTTTTGAAATGGAACTTCCTTTTTCTATTCAATGAGGTTACATGAGGTAGAGTGCACTAATTTGCAAGGGTTGTCATTGTTGCTATCATAAGGTGGTACCAACCTACTCATTTGGCTCACTGAAGCAAGATTTGGTGGCTGTGCCTCATTTTTGAAAACTCCTTTGAAACACAGACAAGTCACAGGCTGGGTTAGTGTGCAGAAAGAATAATCTTTTTTTTTGCTGGAGAGTGGACAGAAAGAGTGGTCTTTTTGCTGTGGCGGCAGATGTTTCACAGCATAAGAAGTGCTACTAACTTGATTCATCTGCAAGGTCAGATGCTCTTCAGCAGCCTGGTGGTTCACTGGCTCTTCTCATTGCATGTTAACAGTCTCAGGCAGGAGACCATTTGTGAATATCTCTCTGCAGCATACACGTCCAGGGCTTCTCTTCACACGCCATTATCGCATCGTCCGAGCCGAGGCTCACTTGCCACCAGAGGCACGCAGAGCACAAAAATGGGCTAATCCTGGCCAGCTGTCGGGCTCAAGCGGCAGCGGCAGCGGCAACGGTTTTAGAGCCACCACAGGCCCACTTAGCCGCTTCCTCTCACTGTAGCATTAATGTACTAATATTATCCCAAGAATAGACAGGAAGTTGAATCCGCATGGCTGCACTAGTGTATTTAAACTCCACATTGAGTGGTGTGATATGGTGTTATGTTGCACTCCCACTATGTAGAGTGTGAGATTACGTGTGGACATAGAAAATGAAATTCATGACTCTGACAGGAATGAATGTCTTCTCCATGTTTCGTGGGTGGCATACTACAGTGTGTTCTTTTCTGTGTCTACTGACTGCCAGGCGGTGCTAATAGAACCATGGTTATATACGTAATGTTGATGAGTGGAGGTGCAAAACGCACACCCGAAAACAGAGGTGCTGGCAACCAGTAAAACACTTGCAGGAGGAGAGAAGTGCCGCACACTCTCGAGTTGAATAAACAAGTTTTTAATGTGACAACGTTTCGGCCTGTCGGCCTTCCTCAGGTCATATTGTGCGTATATACGTCATGTTGTCAGTTTTATGTAATGATGGCTGACCAAATTGTTCTTGTATGTAGAAATGGATAGAAATGTGCTAGCATTTTCTCCTTGAGATGAGCAGTGTCTGTGATTTCTTTATATTGGTCAAAACTGTGTGATTGTGACAGTATGGTGCAATACGTTTTATTTACTGGCCCGTGTGTGTGTGTGTGTGTGCGTGCGTGCGTGCGTGCGTGCACTGTTGCTTCTTGTCTAACAATCTCGTGTGTGTCTGTGTCTCCTCCATCTCCCTCCTGTCTGTCCCTGCGCGCGTGCAGCTGATAGAGAACAGCGTGTGTCTGCTGAGAAACCTGTCCTACCAGGTACACAAAGAGGTGCCCAACTGCGAACGCTACCAGGAGGCCGTGCCAGTCAACCAAGGGCCCGTCCCTGCACAGAAGACTGGCTGCTTCAGCTCCCGCAAAGGCAAAGGTGCGTGTGTTTGGGCGCTTTGTGTGTCTGTGTGCTGCTGACATGTGGTTTTCCTGGAATCATGATTGAGCAGAATATGAGTGAAAGTGGAAGCATTGGAATTGCCCAATGGCCTACTTCCTCCAATGTCACCTGTTGTTACATTGTTGCTCCAACGAACAGCCTCTTCTTTAGTGTTGCTACATTTTATGAGACGCTTACTTCTCCTTTCCTGAATCCAAGTGAAACACTGCATGTCATCGTTTGTCCTTCAAAATGGGCGTTTCAAATGAAATTGGCATTTTCGCATTTGGCTCTTCTACATCTGTGCTACATTGCTCAGCTATATGTCTTCTGGGGTGGGGGGAAAGTGCATGCTTGTTTGGGGCAGATTCTTTGGGTTCAGTGCATTTGTCTATGTGTGTTTGTTCCTCATGTACTTGCTTAAGTATTGGTGTTGGGTGGCTTGGGGAAAACTTGCTGCTGGTTTGTTTTCGTACTGAAATATTCTTCTCCCCTGCCATCTCTTTTTCTTTCGCCCCTTCTCTCTCCCTCTCTCTCTCTTGCATTGTTTCTCCCCTCCTCTTCCTCCTCCTATTCCTCTTCGTTCTATTCCTTTCCCTCCATCTGCTCCTGATCCAGACGAGTGGTTTTCCAAAGGTAAGCTGCTCTCTTTCAAAATCTCTTCTCAAAATCACTTTTGAGTCTGTTTTTTCTTGACCGGGCTTTTGCACAGCTGCCGTTATTTCACGCTCTCAGTCTCTGTCCGTGCCCTCTGTGCACCAAAGCGAAATAGCAGGAAATCTCGTCAAGCGTTCCGTCACCTCGCAAGCTCCGAATACAGGTGTCGATCTGCCACTAATCCCCATGCTTGTAATATTATAAGCTGCAGCTCTTAGTAACTTTTTAGCTCTTTAGCATTAGGTGGAGTTTAGCTTTGAGTAATGAGCTTTGGAGGGGTTTTGTTTGTCCGGATTGCTGTAATGCTTTTTATTTCCGCCGCAAAGCTCACTCAGTCATCGTTGCCTTTTGGTACATTTGGGTTCACAGCTCGGCATAATTTACACATTGTATGTAATGCATACCATACAGCAGTGTTTCCCAACCTTTTTTGTCTTGCGTACCCCCTAAGCCTTTTTGTCATGTCATAAGTACCCCCTCACTCATACTTCTGTATCTCTTTCTCTATCCCAGTGTGTTCCATACATTTGTTATCATTACATTACACTTTCCCCACGTACCCCCTGTAGTGTGCTCGCGTACCCCTAGTGGTACACGTACCCCTGGTTGGGAAACACTGCTATACAGCCATGAGGATCATGTTTTGAATTTTGTTAACATTGTCATTATGATCTAACCAACCCCTTGTACACTGCATACAGCAATGAGGATCGTGTTTTGAATTGGTTAATATTGTCATTTATAATCTAACCAACCCCTACATGCAAGTACACATCACATTCTTGCACTTACTACCATTGTGCACTCTAATCTGGGGGGGTCCATGGTGGTTTGAGGCACCCCTGTCAGTGTTCAGTGTTGTCATGGTGTCACCCGTCATCTTAGATGGTCATCTAAACACGCCTCTCTCCCCTTTTCTCTCACCACCTGTGCAGGGCGGAAGGATGATGATGGAACTGCTGACGTTATTGAGATTCCAAAGAGGACCACACCTGCTCAAGGTAAATGGGGAAATGTCGCCCTCTGGGGGAGGCCCTGGCATTTTTTTCTGTCAGGGGCCGAAGTACTACTCTCGGGCGGACTTTCCCTCCCAAACACTTCCTCCTCCTACTTGACTGGGTTCAAGTTAAGAGTTAACTAGAGAGCACAGTTATTTAATGCTGTTTTTCAGCTGTCAGCCTGTGTGCCCCTCTGCTGCTCTGTGGAATGTTGATGGCTGTTCCACAGAGCTCTTTTGTCCAGGATGGAATACTTTCACTTAAATCCATTAACAGCTTAATTCTCAGAACTCAAGAGTTTTTTTCCGAGCTTATCAGACTGCTATAAAAAGGACACTTTGCCTACAGACTGAGAGATACATTTTTTCCTTCATAACGGCCAATGAAAATGATCAAAGGCCACTGCTATTGGCAATGTGTTTTTATGTGCATGATTTATGTTCATGACATGAGTAGTAATCTCTCAATGCTAAATTGTTTTGTCTGGCTGACATTATGTAACTCCTATTATAGCCCCTACATGCTTAATGGTTACAGATCAATTACATCAACACACATTTTGCCTGTATAATGTGTCTAGTCTTTCTCTCCAATATGTATACTTAGCAGTGAAATGACAAAGCTTATTCTGTCTGTCTGTCTGTCTGTGTGTCTGTAGGTTATGAGCTGTTGTACCAGCCAGAAGTGGTGCGTATCTACACCTCCCTCCTGAAGGAGAGCAAGAACCCCTCCGTTCTGGAGGCCGCGGCCGGAGCTGTACAGAACCTGTGTGCTGGACGCTGGAGTGTAAGTGTACTACCGTGCGTGTGTGTGTGTACGTACACGTTTGTACTTGTAAGATAAAAAAACAACTATACCAAGTTCTGCTCTATACCAGCTATGCAGTGTAGGCAACGTTATTTGCACTCATTATTTCATTTTATAATGTGTATCCTTCGATCAATCCAAATGTGTGTGCTGCTGGAGTGTGAATCTGTCCGTTACTTGATTTGTTTATCTGTTCATCTGTGTGTGTCATCTGTGAGTGGTTCCTGTCTGGAATGAGACACGGGGAGAAAGAGAGACAATATGAATAATAATTTGCCTCAGGGGATATGACTCAGATGAGGAAGCTCTCTTTTTAAAAAAAGCATTTAAATAAAGTTCCCTATATTTAGTAATCACTTCATGTGGTCTGCGGATATGACACTGCTGTGTGCGTTTGTGCGTGTAAGTGCGCGTGCTCGTGTGCGTGTGCGTGTGTGGTCCTTCCCTATCTGTATTTCCGGTCTCTTGTTTCCTGTTTCTCATGGGCCTGCATGACTGTACCTTACTGACTTGTAACCCCTCCTCTGCTCCTGCTCCACTATGGGCAGTATATCCTGACTGTAACTTACTGACTTGTCACCCCCTCAGTATATCCTGACTGTACCTTACTGACTTGTCACCCCCTCAGTATATCCTGACTGTACCTTACTGACTTGTCACCCCTCCTCTGCTCCTCCTCCAGTATGGGCGGTATATCCGGGCGGTGATGCGACAGGAGAAGGGGCTGCCCATCATGACGGAACTCCTGGCGCACGGCAACGACCGCGTCGTGCGGGCGATGTCCGGAGCGCTACGCAACCTGGCCATTGACGCACGCAACCGCGACCTGCTCGGTGAGTTTGATGATCATTTTCTCTTTTAAAAAAATGTAAAACACTGCAGTGACTGTTGGTGTTGCACAAATTTGTGACATTTGAATGCTAGTAACATTATACTTGAATTGGATACAAAGTGTTATATAAATAAAAGTGAAATTATGTAGTAATGTAACTGCTGATACCATTTCCAACTCCATTCCCAAATGTCCTTTTTGACATGTGATTCATTTGAGAAGGGAACCCCTTTATTTTGCACCATACCTTTTTATTACTGACCATGATCCTCATTACCATCTGACTCTGTAGGAATTTAAATAACTCAAAGCGAGTAAAATGATCTAATAAGGTAGTAACGGAATTACATGTTCTTAATGTAACCTCATGTTTTTCCCCATGTGTTGTGGGCATGAGCTGGTGCAAAATAAAGAGGATCCCACCTCATTCACCTCATTTACTAACATGGTCACCTCCCTTCCTCTCCCACTGTAGGGAACGATAAAGTGCTGGAGGAAAACCCTGCTATTACTTATGATCAGGGTCCCTGCGAGGCATTAAAAAGCATTACATTTAGAACATGTGATTTAAGGCAGTGAAAAGCATTAGATTTAGCTGTTTTTTGAGGTGTGGCATTGAATTTGAAAAGGCCTGGCATTAAATTTCACCTGGACACAATGTATTAAAATATAGATGTCTGGACAGTCTTCCATAAAAACATTGTTTCATAACTAGTAAGGCGGCAACAAGGTTGATTTACTGACCACGGTCTTCATCCCCATCTGTCTCCCTCTGTAGGCAAGCACGCGGTGCCTCACCTGGTGTCCAACCTGCCGGGCGGTGGCCAGAGCCAGCCGGTGCGCGGGCTGACGGAGGAGACGGTGGTGTCGGTGCTGAGCACGATGGCCGAGGTGGTGGGCTCCAGCGTCGACGCCGCCAAGTCGCTCCGGGCCTCGCAGGGCATCGAGAGGCTCGTGCTCATCAACAAGGACGGGTAAGTGTGTGCGTGTAGTGTGTGTTTGTGAGAGAGAGAAAGAGAGAGAGGGTGGGGCCTAAACGGGCCTAATAATTCAGATAAGTGTTCAGCATTGGATGCCTTTTTATTGGAATGCATGGTTGTCAGCTTTATCCTTAGATACTTGGATCAAGGAGAATATCTTTTCAATATTTAGACTCCTTCCCAGAAAACCATGGTATGATGAACGTATATTTGTCAGTCCAAAGACACAAGGTGTGTGTGTGTGTGTGTAGGACTGGGTACCGAAATTCAATTCTTTGATGGAACCGAATTAAAAGCTAAGGTTCTACTTGGAATCGAAACGTGCCTTGTCTGTCGGTTCCACGTTTCGGTTCCTGAAGTCTGACTGTCAGAGCCATCAAATGTGAGTTTAAGCACGCGGCCATTTCAGCCAATCACAAGTGTCACAAACTGACCACGCTCCTCCTCTTCCCGTTTCGCACCTCATTTAAACGATTGATAAGACAGCTGATATTCAACCAGCTGATTGTACTATTGAGAAACAAAAATGCCGTCGAAAGCGTGGCTATATTTCAGGAAAGTAGATAAGGAAGGAGCGCGCTGCAATATCTGTGATAAACTAATAGGCTATCATGCAAGAATGGCAATACATCCAACCTGTTCAAACACCTGCTCTTGCATTCGAATTGCGTGCGGAGTTGCAGCATCTTTACAACGGCACCGTCAACCTCAACTATGCTATAGGCTACCGTCAACCTCAACCATGACCTCAACTCTTCAGGAAGATATCTCTGACTCCTTGGAAACATGTTTTTCCATGAAAAGAGCTAACTTAGAAAGAACTGGTCTTGTGTTGGGGACGCACAAATGTAGCCTATTTAGACCGTCGGTTTAATTCGAGGGAACAAAGAACACAGCGACAAAAAAGATTTCCTCTCTATCCGGCTGGATAATAACGCCATTGTTTACTTGAAGTAGCGGCCGCTTAAGGTTAAATAACTGTGGATTGAAAGAACATAAAAACGTTCCGTAAAAAACTGTAAAAAGCTAAGAATCTCAGCTTTCGAACAAGCCCTAACACATGTCTGTAGGTCTAGGTTAAGGAGATCGCTGGCTGTTTGGAAAAAAATGACGAGATTAAAAAAATGGTTGGAAAGCGCTATTTTTTCACTTGCAACAGCGGCCGCTTACAGTTCAATAACTTTTGAATGAAATAACATAAAAACGTGCCGTAAAAAACTGTAAAAAGCTAAGATTTGCAGCTTTCGAACAAGCCCTAACACATGTCTGTAGGAGAAGGCGATCGCTGGTTATATATATATTTAGGCCTATATATCGTTTAGATTAGGACTCTTTAGCTTAGATTCACCATGGCGTGAAAGCACAGTGTTGTCGCGGCTACTTGCAGCAGCTGATCATACGGCCCAGTTCTAGTCCCTGTATGGAAATGCGTGCGAGACAGCACCATCGAGACCCCGTCAAGTTTCATGAATAGCCTATTTATGAAGCCTAGTTGTGTTAGAACAGTTCTGCAGTACCTAGTAGAAAAGCCCCAGCTGTCGACAGACTGGGTAGCGTAGGCTACATTAAAAAATCATGTCAGGCACTCTTGGCATAGGATTGGTACCAGAAGTGAAGTTGCACCGTACAGCAGAACAATTTTAATCAGACATGAGTACATTTATCAGTATCAAAACCGTTTATTATACTTGCCAAGCCATGCCGAGAGGACAACTTGCAGCATGCAATTAATCATGAATGCTGTAGGCCTATAGAATTAAATGCCTTTAACCCGCCATTGCTTAAGTCACGAGGAGCTCCGCCTTGTGGCAGGCAGGGAAACTCATGATTTACAGACCCGTTACGCCATCTACTGGCCACTTTGGGTAACTGCAGGTTTAATTCAGGGTTTCTAGGAACCGAAAATGGAACCGTTCTGGTACCGGAACCGAAACGAAGGAACCGGAAATGGAACCGGAACCGAAAATTGCCAATCAATACCCAGGCCTATGTGTGTGTGTGTGTCTAGGGTGTTTAAGTTATATTATTAACACAACTTTTTACATGTGTTTGTGTATGTGACCATGTCTGTATTTGCAATGTAAACAGTTAGAGGCACTCTCTCTCTTCCTCATTCACACTCTAGCCCTACACCCACCTCTCTCCTTCTTAAATTTCTCACTCTGTAGTTCTGGCTTCGTGTCTCTCCCTCTCTGTCTGCCACGGCGCTGTTCCCTGCTTGCTTTCTAAGTATTTCAGGGCTTCCTCATGGGAGCTGGTGAAGCAGGGCAGCCTTACTGAGGCAGAGGCCGAGTCTAACTCTGTCCTCCGTCCTCTCCTCTTCCTCCGTCCTCTCCTCTTTCTTGTCGTCCTCCTCCACCACCCTTCTCTCATCTCCTCCACTGCCTGCATCTCTTTTTTTCCCCTTCCTCCCTCGCTTCCATCCTTCTGACATCCTTCAATTCATCTCCATCTCCTCTTCTTCCATTTCTTCTTATTCGTCATCCACCCTTTCTCCATCTCCTCTGAACTATATGACAGTTTACCTGCCATAACCTTGTACCTTGCACACAAACTTTTATTCACTGAAAACTGTCAATAAACTTAACTAAACAAAACAAACCTCTTCCATCCACAGGAGCCGTTCGGACCGTGAGGTGCGTGGCGCAGGCCTGGTTCTGCAGATCGTGTGGGGCTTCAAGGAGCTGCGGCGCACGCTGGAGAAGGACGGCTGGAAGAAGCCCGACTTCATGGTGAACCTCAACCCGCCCGCCACCACGCGCAGCAACGGAGGATACGAGGAGAGCACGCTCCCTCTCATCGACAGGGGTACGCTTGGCAAGTCACGCTGTAGTGTCCGGACAATTGGCGCCATACGGCGGCCTCCGGAGCTGGTGTGTGAATGTGGGAATGTGTAGGCTATGTGTATGTAGTGCATGTGTATTTTGAAAGAAAGCGCTTTGAGACATGGTTGTAATACTGCGCTATATAAATACATATTGTATTGTACTGTGTTTCTCACGTTGCTTGCCAACTAGCGACTTGTTGGTTGCCAGTTGGAAACTGGATTAGAACCAACTAGACTGCTAACGTTGATGGCCGAAGATGCTTTTGAGAAACAGGGTTCTGGGGTGTGTTTCTTGACAGCGTCGTTGCTAACCAGTTGGCAACTTAGTAGGTTGCCAAAGGGAAATTGCATTGCAGCCAATTAAGTTGCTAACTTGTTAGCAACAATGCTTTTGAGAAACTGAGTCCAGGGTTCTTTTGTCACTGTGCACATACATTGACTAGAGAAATACTCCCTTTTGTAGGCCAACAAGTGACTTTTTTCCCTCTTTTGTCATTCTAGGAGGCAAGCAAGACCGGGAGAGGGATATGATTCCACTGAATGACATGGGACCAGGTGATTATATCTTGCTTCTCTCCTGCCGCATACATAAACGTGTGCCTGTATGCATGCACAAGGTTATTTTGCTTACGTGACTAAAATATAACTTTGGGATGAACATCTACTGTCTCTGTTTCCTCAGACGCTTACTCTACACTGGACCAGAGAGGGAGGAGAAACACTTTGGACAATGCCCTAGACACAGACAGAGATACTGCACAGGTGCGATAAACGGGCATAACTACACACAAACCCACACACCCATTGAAACACTTTTCCTTCTTGGCATGTACCTTGAAAGCTCAACACAGAGGGTTCCTGAGAAAATCTACCCTAACACCCGTTATCCACTTCTCCACTTTGGGAGATGAGTAATCTGGGAATGCGATACTAACTGTGTGCTTTAATATTTAACGGAATTGAGATATTTCCTAATTCACTGCTGTCTCACACAAAAACACTCCTTTTGAATTTCACTGTAACTAACGAAAGTAACCAAAACCTCTTTTCTTTCCCCTTCTCAATCTCTCCTTCTCCCTCTCTCTCTTTCCGCCCTAACTCAACTCTGCAATGCTTTCCCATACCTCTCTATCCCATTCTTCCACGCTCATTCTGTCTCTGTCCATCTCTATTTGTCTGTTTGACATGCCACACTCTTCCTCTCACACGTCACTTCACATACCCCTTGGTCCTCAATTGCGTGTCATACGACCTCACTTGCCACACATCACCCTCGCCCATCTCATCTATCTGTCCCCGACACCTGCTCTCTTTTGCTCCATCGCTCTCTCTCGCCCTCGCTCTCTCTCTCTTGCTATCACACTCTCTTTCTCTGTCTCTGTCTCTGTCTCTGTCTCTCTCTCTCTCTCTCTCTCTCTCTCTCTCTCTCTCTCTCTCTCTCTCTCTCTCTCTCTCTCTCTCTCCCCCTCTCCACCCTGTTACTTGCTATCACTCTCCCTCTCTCAGGGAGGGATGTATGGGGAGAGG
The DNA here is from genome assembly GCF_034702125.1 of Engraulis encrasicolus. NCBI lineage: Eukaryota > Metazoa > Chordata > Actinopteri > Clupeiformes > Engraulidae > Engraulis > Engraulis encrasicolus. The sequence continues at coordinate 27,240,084 of NC_085872.1, forward strand.
CGTGGCTCTATGCCTGTGCTGGACAATTACGACGGTTAGGCCACTCCCCCCTCCCCCCCAAAACAGTGCATGATCCAGCATGGTATGTGTGTCTCGCCAGCCTTTTTTGTTTGTTTGTTTAAAACACCCCCCTCCTCCCTTCCACTGCACTGCCTTACTGGGTGTGTACTATAGGTGTGTTTGATGTTGTTCTCCCCCAACCCCCGTATCAGTCTTCCTCTGTGTTGCCATGGTTATCCCAGTCTCCCCCCCTTCTGTTTGTATTGTCAACGTGTGTGTGTCTGTGCGTGTGTGCGTGTGTGCGTGCGTGCGTGCGTGCGTGCGTGCGCGCGAGAAAGAGAGAGAGAGAGAGAGAGAGAAAGTGTGTGTGTGTGTGTGCGTGTGTGTGCGTGCGTGAGAAAGAGAGAGAGAAAGTGTGTGTGTGTTTGTTTATGTTCACGACCTGTGGCCAGTTGTGCTTAGGTCATGTGGCCTGCCCAGTCACATGCTTTATAACTGTGTTATCCCCCTTTCGCTGCCCGGTTCACTGTAGCCAAAAACTGTGTGGCTACAGCTGTGCATTTGTCTGCATATGCACACATGCTGAGAAAGGACGGGCAACGCCTCCTCATGATCCGTTTGCCTAGTTGGTGCAGTGCTCCCCTCGAATTATGAGGCCTAGCTTTTGTTATTATTTATTTGTGAAGAAACCAACAGATTTTATGTATGTAAGTCCCTGTTGTTGTTGTCCCTTTCATTTGTCTAGATGAACCTCTCTCTCGCTGTCTTTTGTAGTGGTAAACTAATCCAACGCGCTTTTCGTTTTTCACCTCCACAGAAAAACTGATTGTCTGCATTACTCAAGGAGAGCGTCCACCTCCTGCCTACTGCCCCTGCTGAGCTCGTGGGACTCTACAGGGGGCAACAACAACAACCAGTTATGAATCGAGACAAGACACTCACACTCTTTTCTTCTCCGTCTCTCTCTTTCTCTCCATCTATTTCAAATACCGATAAACAAAACAACAACAAAAAAAAGTTCTTACTGACAGCTTTGAGGACCACTGCGTCTGTGTGTGTGTGACGCGAAACACTAGAAAAACTTTGCTGTTTGAAACCCCCTGAAACACACACATGCATACATGCACACCGAGCCCCTTCCCTTCCTCTCTGACCATGGACCGAACTCCAGATGACTAGTTAAGGACTAACTAACCACGACACTGAGGACATGGAGGCCCTGACTTCTCCAAAACATTTTGCCCCCCCCAAAACCTCTCCACCGCTCCTGACTGCTATATAAGTTTGTTTTCCAACAAGCTGGCCATGAAATTATAAATAGTCACTCACAACCACTCTCTAAGCCCCTGTCCCCCACTACCTCCCTTAGTGATGCCACTCGACTCTTCCTCGCGGACGGCCCTCTTCACGAAGAGGGGGGTGGTCATGTGACACTGCTGATTCACAGCCTGAGCTCCACTACGATGACACTTGACTGAGCTGTGATGAATCATGATCAACCTCGATCAAACTGACCAGTACCACTACAGAGATCCACGCCCACACCTCGCCACAAAGAGACTCTTCCGTATTGTGAAAATAAGTTGACTTTATAGAACTTCTACTACTACTACCCCCTTTTTCCTTTCATTTTTTATTTCATTTTATGTCAGTTTGTCCTGTTGGTGATTGGGAGAGTCATTAGAAACCTGATACAGTATGTATTGATTAGTTGTATAGTTAACTGTGTATTGATTTTTCATCCATAAGTGACTTAACGAGTCACACCGATGACTGGCTTTGTGCCAAAGGCTATCTATCATTATTAGGCGCTTGTTCGAAATACTGTACATAGATCACTGGCAAAGCAGAGTACATGTTTCCACACTACATTACGTATATATAAATTTATGTATACTGGGAGAGAAAAAAAAACATAGGCTGAGGGATTATTTTAGTCTGTGCCCCCCAATTATGTCCAGATGACCACTGCAACCCATTCCCACCTCGTAACTGGTTTACTGATTGCTGATAGCTGTTATCATGGAGATGCCTGTAGAGTTCTGCACCACAGAACTAACATTCCATTGTCTCCAGGGAGGCCATGGCAGAAGGGCATCATGGGAGAGAAGGGGAGGCGCCGGGAGAGAAAAAGAGTCAATGCTGAGGATTTACAGGCAATCTGGGCAGCGGACGGCTGCATTGACGATGCGGGAGTTCAGTTTTTCTTAAGTGGTTCTGTCTTATGCAAGGGCAAACAGCAGATTTGATTGTTGACCCTGTATGCTCTCTGTTCCAAAGTCTGAATATACATGAATGTGTAAATATGTGACCGCATCCAACAATCCGCTGTAAAGTCTTTGAGTGCCTCACTCACGGATAGTGTTTGTGTGCGCGCGCGTGTGTCTGTGTGTGCATCTGAGAGTGTGATGGCACACACACTTTCTGTGTGTGTGAGAGCGTATGTTTGTGTATGCGTGAGGGTTTTCTGAAGGGCATGTCAGGGGTGCTTTACAACTGCTCCTAATGTGTGGTTTTGCTTGCGTTCTGTGTCTTCAGTAGCCATTTTTGTTTGTTTTGGACTGGCTGGCGGTTTTCAGACGCGGGGTGAGACCCGCTCGTTTCTGGAGGTCCTAGAAATACAGTGCTTGTTCCGTAGAACTGCGTATTCCAAATGCACAGTAACAAGGTCTGGTGTAGATAATTGTTGAATGGATACTATAGCACTAGGAGTTGGGGAATATTTTACTGTTTTGTTTTAACCCTTTTTATGTTTTTTTTTTCCAATTGTTCTAAAAGAAAAAGAAAATGTCATGTTTTTAAGTCATTTTTGTATTTAACACTAGTCATTCGACCCACATAGAGCAAGCAAGCAAGCTAGCTAGCTGTGACAGGATGTACCACCGAAAAGTGAAAGTGGAATGTAGAAAGGTCCACTAGCAGAGTGACACTGGGTGTGGAGAGGGGGAGGGGGAGGAATATGACGGCGAATGCAATAACACTCAGTCCTACGGAGGCAATGGAAGATGAGGTTTTTGATTCTAGCTTGGTATTTAGATTAAAAAATAAAAGCACATTTAACTATATATACAAGAGAATATTTGTTAAGTTTAATTATTTTCCTCTTGGTTTTATGTCCTTTTTTCTTTTTATATTACGGGGTTTTATTTCTGAGGGTGCTGTGGGTGTTGCATATGCAATCAGTTTTATTTTTTAATTAAATGCATTTATGATTTATATCTTTTAATTAAAGACAAAACCAACAAAAAACTCATGTCACCTTTTGTCAGTCCTTATTGCTCTAATTCTGCAACACTAATCTGAAGATGATTCCAGAGGAAGACTGTAATCTATGTTTGCCTTGGCTCTTAAAGTTGCACCTTTCTTTCAAGAATGGAACATGTAACTAGCAATACTGTTTTTAATAAAAGAATGATTTTTTTCAACAATCCTGATCTTCCTTAAGTTTATTGGATATGTTAACATTTTAGACATACCAAGTGATATTCCATTTTTTAAAGCTTATTTCGAAGTCCTGTGTTGCGGTTTTACTTGTGGGTATACTATAGTGTTATGGTCATTGTTTAATAGCGTAAAAACAATCATTATTTTTAATATGTAGAATGAGTAACAGAGTAAATGTAAACCCACATTTAACTTAAAATATTGAAGAGCACACAAGGCAAAAGAATAGAAGTATTTTGTATCCTTGACACCCTCTAGCCCAGCCCAGGGGTGGGGAACCTATGTCTTGAGGGCCTTGAGGCCGTTTTATTTGGTCCCCGGTGTGATAATGTAAATAAAGTGGACCCAACATTGAAGTGGAGACCAAATTACTGTGTATGGTGCCAAGTACATACTTTTTTACATGCAAGGGGGAAAAGGTCAATAATGTGTTAAGGGGGTCACTGTTTAGGATGGTGCCAAGAGTAGGTGTTGCAACTATGTTGCTCATTGAAACAGTGCTGCCTGTTGCCAAATTTGATCTTCATGAATATTTACTGAATACATCGATATTTACTATTAATACTGTGGAGTTGTGCGGCAAAAATGTATATTTCTGGAAATTAAAAATGGCGGGCATGGAGGAGATCCAACATGTATAAAGAGTGCAAATTATTTCTCAATCATAATGAATACTTATAATTTCATGGTGGAGGTAAGTATTCGTGACGAAGGTATAATTTGTGAATGGGCCGCATGAATTTTGGAATGAAAACACACAAAAAAAATATTTCACAGTGTACCTTAAAAGAAAAATAAGGTGCAAAGTGTGAGGGAAATTATTATTATTATTATTTTTAGACGACATGAAAAGCCAGGTGATCTATATGACCCCAAGCTGACCAGCCCAGGATACATCAGGGGCAAAGACAGGAAAAGTCCATGACTTCAAAGCTCCAGGGAAGGTCAGCCCAACTTGTACAAGTAAAGTGGCAGTTAGCAGCCACAACTGTACTGATTGAAACTATCAGAGCAGTATGTTAAGAAAACTATCAGAGCCGTCTGGAGCCGTTTATAGAGATCTCTATATACGGCTCTGAAAACTATGTTGACGCACTGCACTCTGCTGGATAAATATGAAATTACAATTTCAGTATGACCATAGGGCCTACCAGAGCCATCTAATAACAGAGTTACGTCACTCCCATAGACCTCAATGGTCCAATCTTTCCACAGCAATGGCGGCTCACATGGAGCCTCACGGAGCGTTAACATGGAAATCCCCATTGACTTAAGTTCCATTAGAAGTAGCTACTTAGTTCTAGGAGGTGGCCGTAGAACACAGAAAATGTGGTACAGGTAATGTAATTTGTTTGTACTTAATCTTTGTTTGGTATGTGATGGTTCTGTGTTAATTTCCAGCGAACAGAAGTTTGCTGGTAAGAAATACTTCAATCTACGCGAATCACATCACCAACCGACTTCCTGGTCCCCGGTTTGCGCAACTCTTATTAGACGGCTCTGGGGCCTACTACGTATGATGACATTGTAACATGGGCCTTGTTCTTGATGGCGCATTTCTGCTTTTGCTGTGCAGCGTGCATGCACACTGCCATTTCAATGCATTCTGGTTAGTGCACTTTGCCATTTCAATGCATTCTGGTCAGGCAAAGTGTGCATGTGCGCTGCACAGCAAGAGCAGCAATGCTCCATAATGAACGTGTCCTTATATACACTGCCATTGTTGCAGCAGTCTTGGTGAATTCCACAGATGTTCACACAAAGGTGGCAATCACAGCCATGTACTGTACTCACTCACTGAAGAGTGCAGCACTGAAAGATAATTGTTAACTTGACTAACAAGTGCAGGCAACCAAAGGGTGAGAAGGGCAAGGGGTGAAGACGGGGACATTCCAACTAGAATACCTAATGGATCAATGCTCCTGAGTGGACAATTATTAAAATCTGAAACATTAAATAACACGAGTAATACAGTACGTGCTGTGATGGCATGGAAATAATTGTGCTTGGTGTTTTCTTGAACCTAATTCTGTGATCATTTCAAACCTTGAAAGAGATTTTTTTTTTTTTTTAAAGACTCAGAGTAGAGTAGAGTAACTTCATTGATACCAGGGGGAAATTAAGTCATATTTTTCCAGTATTTTTCTGGATTTCAAACTTATTTTGTTGCACACCTCGTGGTGAAAGAGTGATTTGAAGCAAGTGGGAGAGAGGGATGGGGTAGGGGGCTGGGAAAGGCTGGATCCAATTCCAGTGAGCCCATTCATGGACGGGTGCATTAGTGAGGTGCACTACATACAACACTCCTGGCTCTCAAATAGATTACATGTCTGAGCGCACCTTTTCCCTGATGTAGAATGGTTTTAAAATTAAACACACAATTGGAATTGAGATAGAGAACTCATACATGCCTGGATGACTTCATGATGCAAAAGTAGAATAATAAATAAAATATGTAGGCCTACTTGTCGCCCTCACAGTATAATGGAAACATTATCACAAACACACACACACACACACACACACACACACACACACACACACACACACACACACACACACACACACACAGGGACGCCGCCAGAAATGTTGGGCCCAATGAAAGATTAAAATTTTGAGGGGCCACAGTGTTGCCAGCGGTGTCCGTTCAAATCCCGCCCAAAAGGTGCTCAAAAACCGCCGGGAGGCGCTAAATTCCGCCCAAATTTCAACAAATCATTTTGATTTCTATGGGCATTAAACGGCAGAAAATCCTGTCAAATAGCCGATTTCTTCCATTTTTACCCGCAGACGGTTATCCTAAGCAGCCCATCTGGCAACTGCCCTGTCAGTGCTGCTGTCAGTGCTTGGGCCCCCCCATACACACACACACACACACACACTTCCTTCATAAAAGGGACACTGTGTGAGATTTTTAGTTGTTTATTTTCAGCATTCAAGCATTCATGCTGCCCTTTCACTAATACCTTTTTCATGAATACTTACTACCACCATCAAATGTTAAGTATTCACTATGACTGGAAAAATTGCACTTTTCATACATGAAAAGGGGGATCTTCTCCATGGTCCGCCATTTTGAATTTCCAAAAATAGCCATTTTTAGTTGCAAAAATGACTGAACTTGGACCACAATAGAAAATATTTGTTTATTACTTAGTAAAATTTCATGTAAAGATCAAATTTGGCAATAGGCAGCCCAGTTTCAATGAGCAGCATAGTTGCAGTACCTTTTTTTTTTACCATTTCCTGCACAGTGTCCCTTTAATAGCTATCTCGCACATAACTTTCCCCAATGGGAATCATGGAGACACTAATAATATGCCTTACTGATCCCCCTTTTTTGTATGGGGTAGGCTATGGCACAGTGATTTCTCTTACTTTCTTAGTTACTTAAAAATAGTTTTATTGGGTGTATTTCTATGTAGGCCTATTTACAACTTATTTAAACTAGGCCTATGCCGTTTATGATTTTTTTTGAAGAGGTTATTTTGTTTACAACTCAAACGTGTAGGCTACTGTCTCTTTAAGAATGGAAAGTCAATATGGGGAACTGAGGCCAGGGTAGTCACTTTCGTTTCCTTATAACTTAAGTTATTTTAGTTCGTTTCTGAACTCGTACAAGAAAGATGTTCTTAACCAGCTGTCAATCCACGTAGTTTGCAGTCGACTGCGCATTGGCATTGCTGAATTGTGCCGATCAATTTGGCGCATATTCTTCATAGAGGTAAACCTGAATTAGTCTACACAGATTAAGTGTGATATGTTTACATATTCTCAGTCAGTCCAGTTGTATTTTGCGTTGGCAAACCCTCCTGTTACCGTATTCTGTTTTCGCTAATACCTAGAATGAATCGGAAGACTACCTAGACCACTTGGGTAGTTCCACGCGCGTGTGTTTTGGAGAAAGTATTCTCTGGCTTCAGAATAGCGCAAGAACAGGGGCGATGCCTGAAAGAGAACTCGTGTGTAAATAACTACTTCTTTTCCCAATGTAGTTCCCCCTCAAGACTTCCTGGTTACTGCACTGAAACAGCCACCAGATGGCAGAGGCAATAGTGGAGGAAAATGTATACCGCGAAGCTGAGATTCCCGAGGCCCCTCGCAATGGAATTCTGGAGGAGCCAGGACAAGCAGCCGAGGCCAACATCCAGGAGCAGGTGAACTGGACGAGAACCACTAAATAATTAGTAGACCTGTTTTGGGCATACTTTGTGTGAGTGTGTGTGTGTGTGTGTGTGTGTGTGTGTGTGTGTGTGTGTGTGTGTGTGTGTGTGTGTGTGTGTGTGTGTGTGTGTGTGTGTGTGTGCGTGCGAGCGTGCGTGCGTGTGTGTGTGCGTGTGTGTGTGTGCGCGCACGCTTTTGTGTGTGTGTGTGTGTGTGTGTGTGTGTGTGTGTGTGTGTGTGTGTGTGTGTGTGTGTGTGTGTTTTGATCAATTAGAGTTATCTAGTAGTTGTAGGTCAGCTTCTGGATCAACACCTTCTATGGGATCTCATATTAGGCGTGTATGTCTTCTATAATGTTATAGTTCTTGATAACCTATAAGTGGCTTATTGATCCCAGGTGGAAGAATTCCTTGGCCCTCACCCAGACTATGATGAAGAGGAGGAGGAGAGGAAGTACTACCGGAGGAAGAAGTGGGGCGTGGTGAAAAATGTGGCTGGGGCGAGTGTAGCCGGCATGATCATATACAGCGTGTATTTGGGTGAGCTTGTATTTATTACATGATTTATAATGAAAAATGAAAAAAGGTCGCCCCATGCATAGGTTTCTTTATTACACAGACGCGTTTATTATTACACCGAAACGCGTCTGTGTAATAAAGAAATCTATGCATGGTGTGACCTTTTTTCATTTTTCAGTTTTACAATATTTTGGTCAGCACCCTTAAAAGGAAGAGAAAAACTGTCGGGTGACGCCTGCTCCAACCCTTATAATTTATAATGAAACAACATATTTTCAAGGCTTCAGGGTTAACCATCATTTGAAACTTTAAAGCACCGTTTTTTTTGGTTTGAAAACGTTCTTTTGACCACGACTACTCTTACCATTATCTTTGCCACAGGCCTGTTACAAATGCAGCTGATTCTGCACTATGATGAGACCTACAGAGAGGTGAAGTACGGCACCTTGGGCCTGGAGGACATTGACAACAAGATGCTGATGGGCATTAATGTCACACCCATCATCGGCCTCCTGTACACCCCTGTGCTTATCAGGTGCCCGTCCTTTATCTTTTGTGCCTGTGTTCGTGTGTGTGTGTGTGTGTGTGTGTGTGTGTGTGTGTGTGTGTGTGTGTGTGTGTGTGTGTGTGTGTGTGTGTGTGTGTGTGTGTGTGTGTGTGTGTGTGTGTGTGTGTGTGTGTGTCAGTTTGGCTGGTAGAAAATACCACTTTGATCCATTAGTGAGTGTGTGTTTGGCTAGTGAGATAAACTTCTACAAGCCATTTTGGCTGGTGATGAAAAAAGTTAATTTAGTGCTCTTCTTGCAATGTAAAAGAGAACCCGATTTTGGGTCCACCCTTTCCCTGATCCTGAAATAACTGACCCCCTCTGCGTGTGCAAATCTGTATCCTGCTGTTCTTCCTCCTCTTTGCCTTTGCAGGTTTCTGGGCACAAAGTGGATGATGTTTTTGGCTTCTGGAATCTATGCTCTTTTCGTTTCGACCAATTACTGGGAGCGATACTACACCCTGGTACCATCAGCGGTTGCTATTGGTGCAGCTATAGTTCCACTATGGGCTTCTCTCGGGAACTATATCACAAGGTAATCTTGAAATATCCTATGGGTGTCTACCTGAATTATATCTGCAATTTTATGTGTGTCGTGCGTGTATAGGCTGACCATTTGAAAGGTGTTTTTTTTATGTGTGCACCCCTAAAAGCAATTCCAATTCCAAAATGGATACAAATCTTCACGATTATGTGCACAATTCTCCCATCTGATTGGGTCACTGTATATTTTACATTGTTTGTTGGAGACACCCCTCTCTTTATTAGGTTGTCCAGTTCAAGCCAGCAGCATGAATGGGGAGGATTAAGGAAGCAGACCCTTTCTAAGCATTAAAATGTATCACCAGAAACTCCCATCGTCGCACAGCACTCTCTCTGCCATCCAGCATCAGCAGTGTTCTATCCTGCTGCCCAGTCCTCAGTGTTCTCCTCTGTCTTCTTTTCCTCCCTCTTGATCAGTATTTTCAGTTATTCAGTTATTCCTTGAAGGATGAATGCATATCGTATGGAAAGTGTTAATGATAAGCATGTGTGCCCTTGTACTGTATGTACAGTATATGCATTCCACCTCTTCAGCTCATTCCTTCTTCTCATTATCTCTCTGTTTGTCTGTGTGTTTGTCTGTAACATGTCTCATATCTCTGTCTGTCTGCCTGTCTGCCTGTCTGTCTGTCTGTCTGTCTCTCTGTCTCACTGTCTCTCTGTGAATATGTATCCATGTTTCTCTGTCTGCCTGTCTGTCTGCTGTAGAATGGCCCAGCAATACTATGAATTCAAAAACTACAAGGAGGAGCACGTTCAGGAGCAGAAGAAGCCGCCTAAAGGGGCCTACAACCGCTACATCGTAATCTTCCAGACCGTCTTCTACATCATCTTCCATGTGAGTAGTGTAGGCTGTAGGTTCATGGCAGGAGTGTCCTTGAGGAAGGCACAGAACGCCACATGGTGCCAGGGACTGTACTCAGTGGCGTCAAACAGGGGGGGAATACACTGACTCATTCTTAGGGCCCAGCCCACCTATGGAAAATGTTCCATGGAAAATGTTCTTGGGGGGCCCATGAAAGAGGTTGTTCCTGGGGCCCCAAATTTGGTGCTACGCCCCTGACTGTATTAACCAATACCCTGTCAGTAACTGTAAGTCGCTTTGGATACAAGCATCAGTTAAGTGTAGCGTATTGTATTGTATTGTATTGTAATGTAATGCAGTCTTGGTTAAGAGGGACCTCTTCGCCCCGTCCAGCTGGCAGGCTCCTTACAGTAGGACAGCATCGGTCAAATGGAGGAGCTGGAGCACACACACTGCACAGTAAACAAGTGGCTAACGCTTTGATGTTGTTACCACATTGTTACAATTGACTCTGAAGATGTGGTAACAACATAGTAGTATCAGTCACTTGTTTGCAGTGAATTAAAAAAAAAACTTGCACCGAAATTCCATATACGTAGGAACTCAGTTGCTGGTTGTTGCCATAGATGTGTGAGAGAGGCTGTGTGAGTGTGGCCGGTAATTCTGTTTAAATCACATTAAAGTCACTGTTTAGGACATGGGCCCTATACAGATATAGCACTCTCCTTCCTTTTGGTACATTTTGTACATTTATTTCTGCCTTAGCGTGGCTTACATCAGGTGTTGGAGTGAGTTCTTCTAAGTTAGTAATGTGTGACCACAGTTACTGTTCTAGACTAGCCGACATACAATAATTACTATTTAATAATAATTAAAAACTACTTATGCTTACTCTTTGTACACTTTGATATGGACCATGCATTAGTGTCTGATATAAAGAATTGAATTAGTGTGAATAAAGACACAGTGTAATTAAAAAAAAAAAAAATCTAAATTGTACTTATACTCCTGTTACTTTCTATAGGCTAGCTGTGGGTGGGTAAATGGGTGGGGTTTCGGGGAGGGTTGTTCACTGAGTGCATTCCATAGTTCTCTTTTTTTCTGAACAAAATCAATAAAAACTGTTAAAAGAAAAAAAAATCTAAATGGTAAATGGTCTGCATCCCTGTTCCAGCTCTCCTTTGTCTTTGCTGAGTTCCCCATGGCCTTCTTCCTCAATTACCATCTGCATGAGCCCAGTCATGTCCTCTACAACGTCAAGACCTGTGGTGGGTACTGCAGCATGCCCTAGCTCTCCTTTATGACTCTTAACCGCTTCAGATCATGTTGAAATGTGAACTACTACTGACATACAGGTAATAAGAGCTCAGACGTAAAACCATCAAAGTACCTTTTCAGAAATCTTTAGAAATTCACTTTTAATTAATTCCGTTACATTACATTTAGCAGACACTTTTGACCAAAGCGACTTGCAAGGAGGACATTAAAGCAATACATTCAAATAATAGTGATCCTTTAAATAAGGGTAATAGTTTTGACATTTAATTTATTTCCTTTAATATTTTATGCATATGTATTACCAAGTACAACAATTCAAACCAAACCACCAATAAGGTGCTCTAAAACTGTAGCAATGGAGCTCATCAGAAATGCACTTGGAGGGATTTTGCATCACCTCATAACCGCATGTGATGGTACTGTTTGCGCCTTTGTCTTATTTGAGCCTCTTAATTGGTGCATAATTCACAAAACGATGAGGGAAAGTCAGGAAAACTGTATTAACTGAAGCTGAGAACCGTAAAAACCCACAGAAGACGTCGACAGATTTTTACTTTTTAGACTGCTGTTAATACAGTTTTCCTCATTTGCATTCACTGTTAGTGTGCAACTCCTTTTCTTGCCTCATCTTGCCTCATACTCCTCAGGTGCTACTAGCCATGGCATAATCCCAGACCTGAACAAGACGGTGTTGTCCAACTTGCCTCGTTCCCTGGTGCTGATAGAAGTGGAGAGCGTCCTCATGGGAGCTGCCTTTCTAGCCATGGTCATTGTAAGGACACAGATTTAGCTTTGTCTTTGCTTCTTTCTTTCTTTCTTTCTTTCTTTCTTTCTTTCTTTCTTTCTTTCTTTCTTTCTTTCTTTCTTTCTTTCTTTCTTTCTTTCTCTGTATCTTAACATATGCACACTATACAAAATTCACATGTGAACTTTCACACAGCACAATTTATGTATTAAGTAAGGTGCATTTGTGAGTCATTGGACTGCTTTTTTTGTTCCGAGTGCCATCCATGACATTCTGAGCTGTACTGTATGTCTGTTTGTTTGTTTGTCATTTTGACTGGTCCCAGTTGCTGGTGCTGTGCGGAGCTGCCTACCGGCCCACGGAGGAGATCGACCTGCGCAGCATCGGCTGGGGCAACATCTTCCAGCTGCCCTTCAAGCACCTGCGTGACTACCGCCTGCGCCTGCTGTGCCCCTTCTTCATCTACTCAGGGTTCGAGATGCTCTTCGCCATCAATGGGATCATACTGGTGAGGGATGTGCTGCTGCTGCTGCTGCTGCTGCTGCTGATGATGATGATGATACTGCCACACGCGCGCACACACACACACACACACACACACACACACACACACACACACACACACACACACACACACACACACACACACACACACACACACACACACACACACACACTGTGTTGGCTTGTGTGAACATGAACTATGAGTGGTCATGTTTGGTCTGAAAACAAAGAAAATTCACGAGGTTAAGAGGCAAGGCATGGTGCAGATGCAAGCCTGGTTGCTAAAATCGCAGGGTAAAAATAGGACCTAGTTGTCACCCACACTCTCCATGCTGTGCAGTATTTCCTATGCTCGCTGTACAAACTTCTTCACATAGACTACTGTAATAAGCTGAGCACAGCTGTTAAGGGAGGGCAGTGACATTTAATAGCTTGATTTAGTAAATAGATTTTGGTAACCATGGAAAGACATACCCTAAAAAAAAGGATTTCAAGTGTGCAGACTCTAAAGAGTATAAAATGTCATACTTCAAAAGGAAAAAAAGTTTACCACACACTTGTTTGACTTTATGCTCTTTTATTCAAAGTGAACTCTGAATAAAAGAGCATAAAATCAAACAAGTGTGCTGTAAACTTTGTTCCTTTTGAAGTATTGCATATTCCTGTGTTTACCAGCACAGCTAGAAGCTGTGCATGGATCTTTGAACCTTTGAATATGAAATGTCATTTTGAATGAGCCTGTACTCTACTGTAGGATGCTGTTGACACATCAGCTGCCAGGCACACGGTCTGTTTACCACAGAGCTTGATGTGTTGACACTGAAAGCTGTCTGACGATTTTTTCCATAGAAACCTGTGAGCATTGTCTTATCACCTTGCTAATATCTCGGCATGGCTTAGCTCGCTCACTTCACCCTCTACAAGACACCCTGGTGTATTTTCTTGATACTCTCTCCACTCCCCTCTCTGTCCTACAGTTCTGTTTCATTTACCGATTTCTTACTAAGTTACTGTATGTATCAGTCATGTATTGAAACATACAGTTTATGTGAAGCTGCAACATACTTTCCTGGTGAACCAGAAGCTATGTGTTGACGCCCAGGGGGCAGCTACTGGTTCACCAGGAAAGCAACCTACAGTCCATTTCACAGAAATAGCAAGATTGCCTCAACAAATATCACTTCTCTGATATCACTTATCTGAAATACAGTATGCATCCCACCCATTTTATGAGAAAAAAAAAGATCACAGGCTGTGAAGTCTATACTAGAAGTATGAAGTAACCCACCCTTGGCCTGTCTCTCTCTCTCTCTCTCTCTCTCTCTCTCTCTCTCTCTCTCTCTCTCTCTCTCTCTCTCTCTCTCTCTCTCTCTCTCTCTCTCTCTCTCTCTCTCTCTCTCTCTCTCTCTCCCTCCCCCCTCCTCTCCCCCCTCCCCCCGTCCTCCCCTCCTCCTCTCTCCCCAGTCGTATGGTGTGTGCTCGGTGGGCCTGAAGAGCCTGTGGCTGCTGGTGCTGGTGTACGGCCTGTCCTCCTCCATCTGCTCCCTGCTGTCGCTCAGCCTGCTGAGGGTGCCGCGCCACTTCACCCTGCTAGGGGGCGCCGTGCTGCATATGGGCATCATCGTGGCGCTCATGTGCTGGTCTCCAAAGCCCCAGAACAAGGAGGTCATGAAGGACGCGCCAGGCCCAATGCCCTGGCTGCTGTTGCTGATCGCCCTGTGGGGCCTGGGCACCGCGCTGAACAAGACCAGCCTCAGCAGTGAGTGGAGCACTGGGGCGGTGACACAGCTGTCTGCCTCATTAGTAGAGCTAGCACATATATGGTAATGTAGTAATGTACCTAGAGGAGTGTTTCTCAGCAGGGGCTCTACAGCCCCCCAGGGGGCGTTGGGGAGCCCTAGGGGGAGCATTGAGAAAGATACAGTTGAGAGGGGGCGGTGCTTAGTTGCCTTTGGAAGGCATGAGTCTGTTTAATTTTTTTATTACTAAGGGGGGCGTTGGCAGGCTTATGATGAGATCCCGGGGTCAAAAAGTTGATAACCACTGACCTAGAGGAAAAGTACAGTACAGCACAGTAGCCAAGGTGGAATGGAGAAAAGAGAGTAGGCCTGGGCACTGCACTGAACAAAACCAGCCTCAACAGTAAGTGGTGCGGTAACGCTTAAGAATAGCAGTCATTTTAAAGCTTTATTAGCACTTAGTAAATAATTGGAATCAAAGAAAGGGGGGCGCATCTTGCATCAAATGTTTTCTTTATTTGAACGTACACTGAGGAAGGCACACGCCGAAACGTGTCTGTGCACAAAAAATAAAGAGAACATTTGATGCAAGGTGCATCCCCACTTTCTTTGATTCCAAGTATTTATTTGGGCCAGCACCCTCAAAAGTTATCAAGAAACCTGAGTGAAGCCTGCTACCTATCATACTTCACTTAGTAAATAATGAAATATATTTTTTAAAATATGTGTGCAGTGTTAGCAAAGTATTCCTTATTCGTTTACAAACATTTGCAAATGTTTTTAAAAGTTGTTCACTATTTAGAAAGTGTTACTAAAGCTTTAAAAAATACTGGTGACACAGTTTGTGTGCCTCATTAATAGAGGCAGCAGGATATGATAATGTAGTCATGTACCTAGTACCTAGAGGAAAAGCAGAGTACAGCACAGATGCATGGAGGAGAGTGCAGTAAAGTGGAGTGTATAGAGCAGAGTAGAGATGCTTTTAATACTTTATTAAGGAATTAATGCTATAGCAAGGGCATGCATTGCTACTTTCCAGCATCTATTTCTTATTGTTGATGATAGGGATACATGACAATGTTTAAACACCATATAGATAAGACATACAGTAGGCCTATATTGCAGATACTTTATTGATTTTACTTAATTATCTGTAGCAGTGAGTGAAACACCGTGACACACAAAAGGGCAGACACACAAGGCTTACCATTAACCTCTTTCAAATTCTCCTTATTTTGTATTAGCAAAAGCAATATGATTTGATGCAGCAGGTCGATCTGTCAAATTTAGTCAAGCCCACAGCGCATAGTGGGATTACCTTTTTAACCAGGAGCAAAATTTGGTGGTAATAGTATGCTGTACTGAACTGTAAACAGTATCAGAAAAAATACAGATACAGCATATTGCAATGCATCCATCTAATATTGATTTTAACCTCTGCATCTGTTTTTTCTTTGCACATTTCTTCTTCCCTCCAGCTATACTTGGTATGCTGTATGAGGACAAAGAAAGACTGGACTTTGTCTTCACCATCTATCACTGGTGTCAAGCCATAGCAATCTTCATAGTTTACCTGTGGTCAAACCTGGCAATGCGGGTGAGAGATCTTTTTTTTTCTTTGCAGTTCAACTTTTGTACATTTAGTACATTTAGTACATTTGGTACATTCCTTTATGAACACAAGTTTTTTTTTATTTTCTCTTAATCTCTCTATTTCTGTTTTTCATTTGAATGTTTTTTCATTTGAATGTTTTTTTCTTGTGTCGTGTGACCCCTGAGACTGAGACTATTTATTTTCTGCTGATTATAACACTCCATTATACCATCTTCAAGGCAATGATTGTCTCTCCTTTTCTCATTTCTTTTTTGGTTCTCCTTTTCGGTGACCCCCGTGGTCGTACCAGGCGAAGCTGTCCATCCTCCTCCTCACGTTGCTCCTGGCGATGTTCTGCTACTGGCGCATGGAGCGCAAGCTGGCCAAAAAGGATCAGCCCCGGCTGCCTCGCATTCCACGACCACGGCACAAGGTCTCTGAACACTGGCACTGCCAAACGCTTTTAAAATCGCCATTCATTGGCTGCAATTGGAAATACACACAGTTTTTTTATGAATATATATTTTTGGCTTTGTGCCTTTTATTTGATATGACAGAATAGACAGGAACTGAGTGGGAGAGAGATATGAGGTATGGGTTGGGAAATGACCCAGGCTGGACTTGAACCTGGGTCCCACAGGCAATGTTGCCTATTCAGCCACAACACCCCCACACATACAGAATCTGTTACTCCTTTCCATCTCCTCTAGCCAGTCTGTAGTGCCTCTGAAACGGCTCCCTTCTTTGTATTATCTCCCTTTACGTTGTATGAATATTCTTCCATTACTTTCCTATGGGAAACACTCAGAACGTTCAATACCTCCCATCCCATATGAAACGTTGTGTCTCCATGACAATCCAATCCCAAGAGAATTGATACACACTGTAGATTTGTCCTTTTTGTACATTTTGCTAATGTCATCACTAAAACAACATGAAGATAGTAGATGGGCACGACAGAATATTTCACCCAAACAAAGCAAATGCAGTGATGTAAGTCAAGCTTGTTAATTTCCTGTCCAGGTTGGTAATATTACGGTTCTGCTTACTATAGGACGTGTCGTGCACACAATTTCTAGCAAGACAAGTTTTAGTTTTAGTAGTATGCACAGGTCTGCATAAAAGGCTAGTGTTCAGTTCCTTGAATTCAACCATATGGCCTTCTACAGAATACCATTAGACCAGAACAGGGCATGAAAGAGTGGAGAATGGTCTCTTCACTTTCATAATGCAGGAGCAGGCCATGTGATAGAGAGTAGAAATTTCTCATCTTGCAGGTCTGACCTCCTTCACACAGACACATGGGGAGGTTCATGCATGATGCAAAGTGACACCAAATGCGTTTGCATACATTTGATATTTATCTGCATGGTGTTTCATACATTTTCATCCCTGGAAGGATTGTTAGAGTACAAAAAAGGAAACTGACGTGAAGACCCAGATTTACTGAACTGTGTGGGAGTTGTGCAACTTATTGCCTTTACTGAGAGTTACATAAGCTTTGATAGCTGATAATGAGACGACCATTTAAACATTTTTTTTATTACTGTTATACACATGATATACACATGAACATCAAATACAGAAAAAACTAATCCATCCCCCTGCCAGGTGCCAATCACAGGTGTGCAACTAACTCATAAACGCTGTTTCTGCCCCACCGTCGCTATGACAACCAGGTGAAGGGCTACCGCTATCTGGAGGAGGAGAACTCGGACGAGTCGGACTCGGAGTTCAGCGGCGACGAGGAGCACGAGGACGGCCATGATGATGAGGAGGGACACGGCACGGAGGAAGAGGAGGTGCTGGCCGAAGCCGTCGTCAGACCGGACGGAGACGCCGTGTCCATCGGCTCCCAGGATGCACCTGTGCCGCGTGGTCGTCGACGGCGCCATGACGACGCCTATGAGCAGGCAGGTGTCGGAGAAGAGTACGCTCAGCGCATGTGACACAGGAAATAGAGGCAGGAATAGCATCACAGGACCAAGATAGGAAGGAAACCATTAGGAGGGAAAATGTAAAGGGAAAGGTTGACCTATTTTTTTAAAAGCATGCTGAAGTGGAAACTGATGTGAGAGTTGCAGTGGAGAAGTGAAGACCGTGGTTCTTTGAAACAGGAAGTCTAAAAGGAGAAGTAAAGCAAGACAGGTGCACAGGGAGGATTGTTTCCATGGTGATGCTTGAACCTCATTTAAGTTTTTCAGAGGTTGTGGTAATATGTTCCTTCTCCAGAAAGTTTCTGAAGTGTGTGTACACTTTTGTCCGTGATGTGTAAATCAAGGTTTGACATTTCACATATTTGTATATGTTGCTTCTTCTGAAAATACATTTTAGTGTTGTGGGTATCGACGGTACATGATCATTTTTATATTTTTTTATGCTGAAGTTGTTTTGAATGATAATTGATCTGAAATAAAATGATGTAATTTATGCATAATAGTGAAATATTCTCTTTTGTAGTTGTTCGTAAAATTACAAACACTCAGTAAAGAAAAGTTAAATGCAGTATTCATTCAGTCATATCAATATTTAATAGGACAACTAAAATCTAGTGTAAAACATACAGTCACACGTAAACACACAAATAAAATCACAGATGCAGGTTGAGGTGTGTGTTAGTTTATTAGTCATTAGGTCTGCTGCCTCTCTCCCCTTCTACTTCCACCCCCTTCACACACACATGCACACACACACACACTCACACACACACACACACATACGGGCGCACACACATCCATCTGTTCCATATCTCATTCTTGCGTCATCCAGTGATGGGCTGACACAGATATGGGGGTGGTCAGCTGCATAGTGTCTCTCTCATACACACATACACACACAGCCGGACAAAACGCATGCATACACATACGTATACAGACGGCCTATATGGATTTGAGTGAGAGGAGTGGACTGAGCCAAATCTGCCGTGGCTACTAGTTCACTGTTCGTCACTGTGTCCATGTCGCCACTGGGTGTCACTGTTGGTTTTGTATGTGTGTGTTGGCGCGCCTGTGTGAGGGTCTGTGGTGTGGTGTTGTGTGGTGAGGTAGGAAGGGGAGGACGAGAGGCTCTAATCTTGAGAGGCTTTGTTGCCCGCTGTGTGGAGAAGCCAGTGACGCCAGTGACGCCATCACTCTGAAACCGTTCACGGCTCCCTACCACAAAATTCACAGATAGTGATTGCTTTTTGTTTTCCTCTTTTTTTCAGCTCCATTTCACATGTCAATTTTTCCCTTTGTTCGTGTCATTTTTTCCCCTTATTTATTGGATTCCTTTCTGCTTCGTCCTGTCTTGTCAAGTCCTGTCCTGTCCTGTCCTGTCCCGCTGGTCTTGGTGGGTCTCCTATAGGTCGCCTTTCCCCTTAAGGCTGGACCCTGCGGATGGACTGGATCTTGGGGGTGAGGCAGTGGGAGCCCCAGTATCTCCAGCACTGGTAGTCTCCGCTGTGTCTCTCGCACTCCATGATGTACTGCTTGCCCCTGTAGCCGGGGTACTCGTAGCACACAAACCTGAAGGAGGACACAACAGACAGACAGACGGACAGACAGATACACACAGACACACACACACACACACACACACACACACACACACACACACACACACACACATACACACACACACACACGGAGAGTGAGGATGGTGACAGCTCTCCCCTCTGTATACAATACAGTATATTCATGGAGACTAACCAGTAGAGTTGATGTTATAATTACGAATAATACTACAAATAAAACAAAAGCTTATCAGAATAAGCAGTATAGGTAGCCTGAACAAAACGACTGCTTGGATGAACGAGACATGTGCACGGGTTGAAGGAAACGTCTGCCAACGAAATATCCACTTAATGAATCGACCTGCTTCGGTGACGGGACATAGGGGTGTCAAGGCACATATGGGAATGAAGAGAGACGTGGGGGTGTCAAGGCACATATGGGGATGAAGAGAGACGTGGGGGTGGGGGTGGGGTGGGAGAGGAATGTGTGAGATGAGGTGTGACAGGATGGGGCGGAGGGTACATGAGAGTGACAAGAGCAGGGCAACCCTAGCAACCCTAACCGGTAATGACAGAGGATGAGGTGACCTTGCTGTGTCGCACCTCGCATCCACCCCATCTTCTCCTTGGGATCGGTAGAGGGCTATAGTATAAAGCAGACCTAATTTGGAGCACCTCGGGCCAATCGTTACATGGCACTACTGTGATGTCACTTCACAGACGGCCATGTGCCGGAGCTTGCTTATTGCTTTGCTTTGTGGAATGCTGTAATGAAATGTCATTTATCTATTCAGTCACAGCCCCAAGGCTATATTAGTGAGCAAGAATTCTGGAGGATTTTAATTAAACAGCAGCTATCTGACAACACTGGTTTGACACTTGCCGTGGTGAATTTGCGTGCACTACAAATCAATTGACTTGGAATGATTTAAGGTGACAAGTGGTATGGTCCAATCTACCGAGCTTAAATAGTCTTCAAATGTTGTATACAACAGGTGAGTTCTCTTTTTTGAAGGCTGTGGCCCATGTGTAATTTGAGTTGTTTTAAAATGGCTTATCCATTATTTCCTGGTGTTTTTTGGTATTTCAAATAATATGAATACTATTTAATTTATGTTTGCTGCAAAAAACAGTTGCTAAGCTCCAGTTCAACAGAGTCTGCTCATCTGTTTTGATGTGTGTTAAGCCCAAAAGCTACAGGCAAACAAGAAGCTCTGTGTATTATTTGGTTGGTTCTGTTGCTTTCCTCGTCAACAAAGTCAAGATCATTCAATGGGAACATATATCATTTTAAATTTCAATCTTATTTAAATCTTATTTATCATCCTCATAAATCATTTTTTAAACTGTCAGTATGTACCTTTATTGTTATGACAGGTGACAGATGTGACAAATGCTACTTAGGGTCAGCACTTTTAAGACTTTGAATAATAAAAAAACGGAACTTCAGAAAACTCACTACTAAAGAATCGAGCATTTCATAATGATCATAATCTTAAGCGTCTTGAAGAAAACTTCATTTTTACAAGCGTGTGTGTGTTTGCAGTCAGTGTTCCTGACAGATGACGGTGTGAACTTACGCTCCGCACATAACGTGCATGGATCCGACCTCGTTTCCGCACCAGCCCATGGCCACGAGGGAGGGGTAGTCGTCACACAGCTCCGAGTTGCGGCCCAGGAAGTTCTCCTTCTCATAGATCATCATGCGACTGCTCTGGTAAGACTGCAGGACCAAGACAGAGAGAGATGACACACTTCCAAGACCCTACGTTAACTTTTTTCACCACCAGCCAAAATGGCTAGTAGATTTTGATCATTTTAGCCAAAACACACTCACTAATGGGTCAAAGTGGCAAGTAATTTGTCTTTTCTACCAGCCAAACCAAAATTTCACCAGCATTTGGCCGGTTGGCTGGTGTTAATTTAGAGCATTGCACACTTCACTTCTCACTTCTTGCCCTAATGAAGGCCCTATAGTTGGCTGAAACATGGTGGCACTTATTTTAATTCTTTAAGTTCAAACATGGACTAGCCTTTATATTAAGGGTACACTGTGCAGGAAATGGACAAAAAAGGTACTGCAACTATGCTGCTCATTGAAAGTGGGCTGCCTATTGTCAAATTTTATCTTTACATGAAAGTTTACTAAGTAATAAACAAATATTTTCTAGTATGGTCCAAGTAGAGTCATTTTTGCAGCTAAAAATGGCTCTTTTTGGACATTCAAAATGGCGGACCATGGAGAAGATCCCCATTTTCATGTATGAAAAATGCAATTTTTCCAGTCATAATGAATACTTCGAATTTGATGGTGGTGGTAAGTATTCATGAAAAAGGTAACATTGGTGAATGGGCAGCATGGATTCTGAAAATAAACAATTAAAAATCTCACACAGTGTCCCTTTAAAGTGGTTTTATGTTAGAAGAGTGCCTTGGTACCCTGCTTTGTTATTAGAGTGAGAGATGAGTTGGGGATTAGATGTTCACTCTGCACAATACAAGTCTGGCCATATGGTAGATGGAGGGTCTGTAATTGTCCGCAACACCTGTCCAGGTGAGAGGGTGTGGTAGTGAAGGGAAGGGCAGGAGAACAGGGCCGGATTAATGCACAGGCTAGATATGGCTGCAGCCTAGGGGACCCCACCTGCCAGGGGGAGCCTGATTGGCCAAAAGTGAAAAATTGCAGAATGGTGACGATGCAATATTGAAAACATGTATCAGTTGTGTTAAGTAGAGTTGGTTGATATGTTATCCCTAATTTCGATATTGTAATTATGGCACTGTCTAGTATGTGCATTTGTTTCAAAATTTGCCTTCTGGCGGGGCCCACAGCAACCTGTAACCTAGGGCCCCAGGCTATCTTAATCCGGCCCTGTAGGCAGGTGAGTAGGTGAGATGAGTAGACACAGCCTCATATGATGTAGACACTTACACATAACCAAATGATAACCTGCACACACACACACTCACACACACACACACACACACACACACACACACACACACACACACACACACACACACACACACACACACACACACACACACACACACACACACACACTTAAGGCTTTTTCCACTGCCTGGTTTTCTGGTAGGCCTACAGCTCGACACAGAGCGACTCGGGTGCCGATTTATGCTTTTCGATTGAGCACATCAAAGCTCAACCGTAAAGCAAAAAGTGGCGGCCGAGTCGCGCTGTGTCGAGCTGTAGGCCTACTACCAGAAAACTAGCAGTGGAAAAGACGCTTTTCTTGTACAGGTCGTAAATGCACTTGGCCAAGACGGTTGTGGTGGTTCTGATTGGGAAACTCACAGCGCAGTAGATGGGGCGGAAAGACCACATCCACTCCACGTGGTAGGACAGGTTGCCGCAGTAGGCGTCCCAGTGGGGGTACTCTCCACGCTCCAGGATAAACTGCTGGCCCTCAAAGTCAGAGTGGTCATAGCCCACCCAGCTAAGGGGAAGCAGAGGGGAGATGCGATGATGAGAGACACATTTGGCTTTCTTGACGCGCATAAATGAGACGTCATGCAGAGCTAGAGAGGGGGGGGGGGGGGGGGGGGGGGGGGGGGGGGGGGGGGGGGGGGGGGGGGGGGGGGGGGGGGGGGGGGGGGGGGGGGGGGGGGGGGGGGGGCTGGGGGGTTGAGGAGGCGGTGAATGAAATCGCTTGGA